>NW_026912242.1:52500-67085 GCF_963662255.1 Cinclus cinclus | reverse complement strand
AATTTTTTATTTTTAATTTTCTTACTTTTATTTTCTTTCTTTTTTTTTCTTATTTTTAGTTTTTCTTATTTTTTATGTTTTACTTATTTTAAGTTTTTCTAATTTTTAATTTTTTCTTATTTTTTAATTTTTTCTTATTTTTAATTTTTTCTTATTTTTATTTTTTCATATTTTTATTTTGCTTTTCCAATTTTTTTTCTTGCTTTCAGTTTTTTGCTTTTTCCCTTTCTTTGTTTTCAAAATATTTTTTTCCTTTATTTTCCTTTCTTCTCTTTTTTTCTTTGCTTTTCTATTTTTCCTTTTTCTTTTTCCCCATTTTTGTTCTTTTTGTTTTATTTTTCTTTATTTTCCTCTTTTTTCCTCTTCTCTTTTTTCTTTGTTTTTATTTTTCTTTCTTTTCCTCTTTTCTCCTCTTTTTTCTCTCTTTTCTCTTTTTCTCTTTAATTTTTCTTTTTTCTTTTTCTTTTCTTTTTCTTTTCTTTTTCTTTTCTTTTTCTTTTCTTTTCTTTTCTTTTCTTTTCTTTTCTTTTCTTTTCTTTTCATTTTCTTTTCTTTTCTTTTCTTTTTCTTTTCTTTTCTTTTCTTTTCTTTTCTTTTCTTTTCTTTTCTTTTCTTTTTTCTTTTCTTTTCTTTTTTCTTTTCTTTCTTTTTTCTTTTCTTTTCTTTTCTTTTCTTTTCTTTTTCTTTTCTTTTCTTTTCTTTTCTTTTCTTTTCTTTTCTTTTCTTTTCTTTTCTTTTCTTTTCTTTTCTTTTCTTTTTCTTTTCTTTTCTTTTCTTTTCTTTTCTTTTCTTTTCTTTTCTTTTCTTTTCTTTTCTTTTCTTTTCTTTTCTTTTCTTTTCTTTTCTTTTCTTTTCTTTTCTTTTCTTTTCTTTTCTTTTCTTTTCTTTTCTCTCTCTTCCCCCCTTTTTTTTTTCTTTTCCCCGTTCCCTTTTCCCATTTTTCATTTCCTCCCCTTCCTCCCCAAACCCCAAATTTCCACCCCCACCATCCCCCCCCAAAAAAAGGACAAAAGTTGGAGAAAGAAAAGGAAAAAAAAAAACCAACCCAAAAAAAAAAAAAACCAAACCCAAAAACTCAACAAATAAAACCAAAATCTCCTCCGGGGAGTTGGGAACTCTCCAAAACCAGGAGGAAAAAACGAAAAAAAAAAATTAAAAAAAACCCCGAAAATTGGGTCAAGGAGGTGCTGGACAAAGAAAAGCGGATGAGGAGGGATGGAAAAAAAAAAACAAAAAAACCAAAAAACTTTTTATTTTAATTTTTTTGGGTTTTTTTTTTTTTTTTAAACTCAGCAGGTTCATGGTGATGGGGGAGGGGAGGGGGGAGGGGAACTGGGATGAACTGGATGAACTGGGATGAACTGGGATGAACTGGGAGCACCTGGGGTCACCCCCAAAGCTCCTCCCGCCCTGATTTGGGGCTGGAAATGTGAATTTCGGCTCCTTTGTCCTTCGGGATGTTCCGGATTTTCCTGTAAATTATCCCAAAAAAAGAAAAAAAAAAGAACAAAAAACAAAAAACAACAACAAAAAAAAAACAAAAACAAAAACCCACAACAGCCACGGCCACAAATCCCAAATAAATTTTTCATCCTCGATCTGCCCCGTGTGCTTTTTTTGGGTTTTTTTTTTGGGGTGGGTTGGGTTGTTTTATTGGTGAAAAAGAAGGGAAAAAAATGTATTTATTTAAAATAATGAGTGGAACAAATTCCAAATAAATGTATTTATTTAAAATACTTAGTGGAACAATCCCAAATAAATATATTTATTTAAAATAATGAGTGAAACAATTTCCAAATAAATATATTTATTTAAAATAGTGAGTGGAACAATTTCCAAATAAATATATTTATTTAAAATAGTGAATGGAACAATCCAAATAAATATATTTATTTAAAATAGTGAGTGAAACAATTTCCAAATAAATATATTTATTTAAAATAGTGAGTGGAACAATCCAAATAAATATATTTATTTAAAATAGTGAGTGACACAATCCAAATAAATATATTTATTTAAAATAGTGAATGAAACAATCCAAATAAATATATTTATTTAAAATAATGAGTGAAACAATCCAAATAAATATATTTATTTAAAATAGTGAATGAAACAATCCAAATAAATATATTTATTTAAAATAATGAGTGAAACAATCCAAATAAATATATTTATTTAAAATAGTGAGTGGAACAATCCAAATAAATATATTTATTTAAAATAATGAGTGAAACAATTTCCAAATAAATATATTTATTTAAAATAGTGAATGGAACAATCCAAATAAATATATTTATTTAAAATAATGAGTGAAACAATCCAAATAAATATATTTATTTAAAATAGTGAATGGAACAATCCAAATAAATATATTTATTTAAAATAATGAGTGAAACAATTTCCAAATAAATATATTTATTTAAAATAGTGAATGGAACAATCCAAATAAATATATTTATTTAAACCCACGAGTGAAACAACTCCAAATAAATATATTTGTTTTTAAAAAAATGAATGACCCAACCCCAAATAAATCCATTTCTTTCACCCCGTGAATCAAACACTTTTTAACCTTTATTTTTATTTTTATTTTTGTTTTGTTTTTCTGGTGTTTCTCCTAATGAAAACAAAAGATGTTTGAGCAGCTTTAAGCACCGTAAACCTCACAATTATGATTTATTTCTTCCCAATTCCCATTAATTCGCTTTTTTTTTCCCCCCCAAAACCAGACGAAACAAGGGCGGGCAGTAACGCTTCGCTGCCTCGCGTTTCTCCAGAGAGATTTCTGCCTTTATTATTTCTATTTTTTTATTATTATTTCTTATTAAAAAAAAAAAAAAGAAATTAAATCCCTCTTTCTCCCAGGTAATGAACGCATTAATGAGTTTCATTTTTTGCGCAGATGTTTCTGGGTGGGTTTGTAATTTTTTTTTTTTAATTTTTTTTTAAATTTTTCTGAGTTTATTTTGATTTTTATTTTATTTTATATTTTTTTTTACAAAAGCAGCCTGTGATAGCTCATGGCCTGACAAGCAAATAGATAATCAAGAAGACAAATGGCTCCTTTTGTGAGCTGTAGCTCTTGTATTAATTTTCATTTTCTTTCTCGTAGAAAAGTATCAAAAAGAAAGAATAGCAAAAAAAAAAACGAAAAAAGGCGCCGTTCGGGATGAAAAATTAAAAAAAAAATCTCAGGATTTGGGTTAGGGATGGAGAAAAAATAAATAATAATAATAAAAAATTAAGATTATTGTCCTCGAGGGGGGTGGGACAAGGTGAAGAAAAGAGTCTTGGGTTCGCCTCTGAAATGATGATAAAAATAATAAAAATGTATTGAATGGAAATAGAGAAATAGAAAGGGAAATGGAAAGGGAAATGGAAAGGGAAATGGAAATGGAAATGGAAATGGAAGTGGAAATGGAAGTGGAAATAGAAATAGAAATAGAAATAGAAATAGAAATGGAAATGGAAAGAGAAAGAGAAAGAGAAAGAGGAAAGAGAAAGAGAAAGAGAAAGAGAAAGAGAAAGAGAAAGAGAAAGAGAAAGAGAAAGAGAAATGGAAGTGGAAATAGAAATAGAAATAGAAATGGAAATGGAAATAGAAATAGAAATAGAAATAGAAATAGAAATAGAAATAGAAATGGAAATGGAAATGGAAATGGAAATAGAAAGAGAAAGAGAAAGAGAAAGAGAAAGAGAAAGAGAAAGAGAAAGAGAAATAGAAGTGGAAATAGAAATAGAAATAGAAATAGAAATAGAAATAGAAATAGAAATAGAAATAGAAATAGAAATAGAAATGGAAATAGAAATGGAAATGGAAATGGAAATGGAAATGGGAATGGAAATGGAAAAAGAAATATGAGTGTTGTACGGAAGTATCGTAAATATATAAATTTATAAATACAAGTGTATTAAAAATATAAATATATATAAAATCTATCAATATCAATATAAGTAAAATATTAAGTATCAAATATCAACATCAATATAAGTAAAATATATTAATAAATATTAATATAATATCAAATATAAATATAAGTGTATAATACATAAGTGTAATACATAAATATAAGTATCAAATATAATGTATAAATATAAAAATAAATGTAAGTAAATAATATTTAAGTATAATGCATAAATATAAGCATCAAATATAAAGTATGAAATATAAAGTATAAAATAAATAGAAATAAAAATAGAAATAAAAATAGAAATAAAAATAGAAATAAAAATAGAAATTAAAATAGAAATTAAAATAGAAATAAAAATAGAAATGAAAATAAATAGAAATGGAAATGCAAAAATGAAAATAGGAATAAAAATAAAATTAAATATAAATATAAAAATAAATAGAAATAGAAATACAAAAATAGAAATAAAAATAGAAATAAAAATAAAATTAAAATTAAAATAAATATAAAAATAAATATAAATATAAACCTATAAACCTAAATATAAGTAATATACACAGATATAAAGATAAATATGAATTATTTGCACATTAATTAAGTGTAACAGTAATAATAATAATAATAACAACAATTTTTTTTTTAAAGGGCATTGCTGATTTATTCAATATTCCCAAAAACCTCCAAAAAATCCCAAACTGGACCCAAAATTTCCCTCCAGCTTTATCCGCAGACAAAAAAACCCTGCTAGATTTTTTTTTTTTTTAAAATACATTTTCTCCCCTTTTTCATACTTAAAAAAAACAAACAAAAAAAAAATCAATAATATTCACGCGGTCACATGACCCGGGGGGAATCTGATAAAAAAAAAAAAGAAAAAAAAAATCGGATTTGTGGCTGGAATTTTGTTTCGTTTCAGTTTCTCGGGTTATTTATTTTTATTTTTGTGACCAGGGCAGTATTTTTATTCTGATTTCCTGAAGTTTTCGGGGCCCTTTTTCTTTATTCCAATGTTCTTCCTTTTGATCCGCTGGGCGCGATTTCCACCAAAAAATAAAATAAAATAAAATTAAATTAAAAAAAACCCAACAAAACAAAATAAAGGGAGCTCCCGAGAACGGCCCAAAAATGGGTGTTTTAAACCCAAAAAAAAAAAAAAAAATAAAATAAAGGAGCAAATGCTGGCAGGAATGCGGGGTGTATAGAAAAAAAAAAATAAGAAAAGAGAATAAAAATTCAAAGTGTGAATGGGATGGAAAGGGGAGAAAAGAAGATTTCTATAGGACCCAAAAGTTCACAGGAGTTAGGAGAGGACAGGAGGCAAGAAAAATGTGAGAATTATACAGGGGGGAAAAAAAAAAAGGAAAATAAAAGAAAAAAGGGGGAGAAAAAAAAAATCATTAATCACTTCTTTTCCTTAAATACTTTTCCCTTTTCCCATTGTTGTCCAACAGCAAATCCGCGCAGAGCGTCCGACGGCAAAAAAAGTTCCCGCAGGAAAACTTCGGGGCCAGTAATCCTAATTTGGAATAGTTCTTTCCGTCAGAAAAAGTGGGAAAAATTTAAAAAAAAAAAAAAAAATTATTAATTTTAATTTTTTTTTTTTGTTTTTTTAAAATGGGGGCGGGGAGGTGAGGGAACGGAATTTTGTCCCTCCCGTCCTCGAGAGTTTTGTCGGTTTGGAAGGAATGAGGCCGAGCGTGAGGGAGCTGGAAAAAAGGATTTGGGAAGAGAGCAGGTAAATGGGGATGGGGGGAAATTCGGGGGAAGGTTGGGGGGATTGTTGGGGGGAAATTGGGGGAAAGTTGGGTGAAATTCGGGTGAAATTCGGGTGAAATTCGTGTGAAATTTGTGTGAAATTGGGGTGAAAATTGGGTGAAATTTGGGTGAAAATTGGGTGAAATTCGGGTGAAAGTTGGGTGAAATTCATGTGAAATTTGTGTGAAATTGGGGTGAAATTCGGGTGAAAGTTGGGTGAAATTCGTGTGAAATTTGTGTGAAATTGGGGTGAAAATTGGGTAAAATTTGGGTGAAATTCGGGTGAATTTTGGGTGAAATTCGGGTGAAAGTTGGGTGAAAGTTGAGTGAAATTCGGGTGAAATTTTGGTGAAATTTGGGTGAAATTTGGGTCATGTTTTGGGTGAAATTTGGGGGAAACTTGGGTGAAGTTTGGGGGAAGTTTGGGTGAAATTTGGGTGAAAGTCGAGTGAAATCCGTCTGGAATTCGTGTGAAATTCAGGTGAAGTTTTGGGGAAATTTGTGTGAATTTTGGATGAAATTTGGGTGAAATTCAGGTGAAAGTTGAGTGAAATTTGGGTGAAATTTTGGGGAAATCTGGGGGAATTCGTGTGAAATTTGAGTGAAATTTAGGTGAAATTTTGGGGACATTTGGGTGAATTTTGGGTGAAATTCAGGTGAAAGTTGAGTGAAATTTGGGGGAAATTCAAGTGAAATTTGGGTGAAGTTTTGGGGAAACTTGGGTGAATTTTGGGGGAAGTTTGGGGGAAACTTGGGTGAAATTTGGGTGAAATTCGTGTGAAATTTGGGTGAAGTTTTGGGTGAAATTTGGGTGAAATTCCTGTGAATTCCGTGTGAAATTTGGGCGAAATTCGGGTGGAAATCAAAGGAAAAAGGAGGTTTTTTTTAGAAAAATCAGAAGTGGAAGTTTTTAAAAACGGGTTTTTCCTTTTTTCTTCTTTTTTTGGGGGGGTTTTTTGGGATTTTTTAAAAATTCCTCCTGGATTTGGGGCTGGGCCTGGTTTGGGGTTTTGCTGCAGGACCTCCAGGGGGAGATTTTGGGGATTTTAGGCTTAAAATCGGAATTTTTTTCCCCATTTTTCTTTTCTGCCCAAGTTAAATCTCTCACGGTTTGGGGAGGGAGCGTCCGCTGGGAAATGGAGAATAATCCCGGTTTAAAATTGTCCCGGGAATAATCCCGGTTTAAAATTGTCCCGGGAATAATCCGGGTTTTAATTTGTCCCGGGAATAATCCGGGTTTAAAATTGTCCTGGGAAATGAGAATATTCCCAGTTTAAACCCATCCCAAATCCATTCCCAGTTTAAACCCGACCCAAAACCATTCCCAGTTTAAACCTGTTCCAAATCCATTCCCAGTTTAAACCCATCCCAAATCCAATCCCAGTTTAAACCTGTCCCAAATCCAATCCCAGTTTAAACCCATCCCAAATCCAATCCCAGTTTAAACCTGTCCCAAATCCAATCCCAGTTTAAACCCGACCCAAAACCATTCCCAGTTTAAACCTGTTCCAAATCCATTCCCAGTTTAAACCCATCCCAAATCCATTCCCAGTTTAAACCTGTTCCAACTCCATTCCCAGTTTAAACCCGACCCAAAACCATTCCCAGTTTAAACCCACCCCAAATCCATTCCCAGTTTAAATCCAGCCCAAATCCAATCCCAGTTTAAACCTGTCCCAAAACCATTCCCATTTTAAACCTGTTCCAAATCCATTCCCAGTTTAAACCTCACCCAAATCCATTCCCAATTTAAACCCGTCCCAACTCCATTCCCAGTTTAAACCCATCCCAAATCCATTCCCAGTTTAAACCCGTCCCAATTCCAATCCCAGTTTAATCCTCACCCAAATCCAATCCCAGTTTAAACCCGTCCCAAACCCATTCCCAATTTAAACCCATCCCAAATCCATTCCCAGTTTAAACCCATCCCAAATCCATTCCCAGTTTAAACCTGTTCCAAATCCATTCCCAGTTTAAACCTCACCCAACTCCATTCCCAGTTTAAACCCATCCCAAATCCAATCCCAGTTTAAACCCATCCCAAATCCATTCCCAGTTTAAACCCGTCCCAATTCCAATCCCAGTTTAATCCTCACCCAAATCCAATCCCAGTTTAAACCCGTCCCAAACCCATTCCCAATTTAAACCCATCCCAAACCCATTCCCAATTTAAACCCATCCCAAATCCAATCCCAGTTTAAACCCGTCCCAAACCCATTCCCAATTTAAACCCATCCCAAACCCATTCCCAATTTAAACCCATCCCAAATCCAATCCCAGTTTAAACCCGTCCCAAACCCATTCCCAATTTAAACCCATCCCAAACCCCTCCGGATTTAAACCTCTCCTAACCCCGAGCCTTTCCCCACTTTAGGCCGGGCCTGGAGCCGTTTTCATCCCGGCCTTTCTCCCTCCCCCGCGTTCCTGCAGGGAATTTTCTCTGGGAGAAGCTCGCTGGAGTTCAGACCCAGTTCAGACTGAGGACACGGTTTTTTTTCTGGCCCATTAAGCCTGGTTTTAAAACCAGGGCCTGACCTCGCAAACCCCCTGACCTCCCCTAGGCTGGACATTGTGCTCAACCCCCAGCCCAGCTAAACCCGGCTTATCCCGCCTTGAAAAACCGGGAATCGGCTCGGGGAGGAGGGGGGGGGAAAAAAAAAAAAAATTAACCCAAAATTCGATTTATTTGCGTTTCCTCACGGTTTAATCGCGGTTTTTAGTTTGGTTGTAAAAGAAAAAAGTGAATTTTTTGCGGGGGTTTGTTTTGTTTTGGGAGAGGGAATTTTGGGGTCTCAGGGGGTTTTGGTTTTAGAAAAGTGAATTTTTTTTTTTTTTTTTTTTTTTGGGGGGGGGGGAAAGTGATCAAGGACAAAGCCCGAGCCTAGGCCGGGCCTTGTGTCTGGGGTTATTTATTTATTTTTAAATTTATTTTCTGAAATTCCTTTGTTTGCCGGAGTCCCTCTGCTCCCCCTCCTCCCGGCGCCTCCTCCGGAGCTGCTCCAGGCTCCTGGTCCCCCAAAATCCCCAAAATTGGGTAAAAAAATCACCCCCAAAATCCCCAAAATTGGGTAAGAAAATCACCCCAAAAATCCCTAAAATTGGTTTAAAAAGTCACCCCAAAAATCCCCAAAATTGGGTAAGAAAATCACCCCAAGAATCCCCAAAATTGGGGTAAAAAATATCCCCAAAAATCCCAAAATTTGACCCAAAAATCCCCCCAAAAACCTCCAAAATTTGACCCAAAAATCCCCCCAAATCCCCAAAATTGGCCCCAAAAATCCCCCCAAAACCCCAGAACTGGACCAAAAATCCCCCCAAAAACCCCAAAATTGGTCCAAGAACTCCCCAAAAAATCCAAAATTTGACCCAAAAATCCCCCCAATACCCGAAAATTTGCCCCAAAAGTCCCCCCCAAACCCCAAAATTGGACCAAGAACCTCCCAAATATCCAAAATTGGACCCAAAAATCCCCCCAAAACCCCAAAATTTCACCCAAAACCCCAGAACGGGACCCAAAAATCCCCCCCAAAAACCCCAAAATTGGACCCAAAATTCCCCCCAAAAACCCCAAAATTTGACCCAAAACCCCAGAACCGGTCCCAAAAACCCCCCAAAAAACCCCAAAATCGGACCAAGAACCCCCCAAAAAACCTAAATCCTTTTCAAGGCAACTTTTGGGGATTATTTATTTTAAATTTATTTATTTAATTTTTTAAAAATTTATTTTATTTTTTTATTTTCTCGGTGACAGATTTATGATTCCCCCAAATAAAACGCGGCGCGTTTAAATCCCCGAATCGATCTCTGTAGAAAAATTTCATTTTATCTCCGCCACCACCGCGTTTCTGACCCTTGGAACCGGAATTTTTATTTTTATTTATTTTTTTTATTTAACGGCAAAATATTCACGCACAAAGAAAAAAAAAAATAATTAAAAACTTAAAGCAATTTTAAATTTTTTTTTTTTTGCATGAAATAAACCCAAAATAAAAAGTCGTTGTGGGGGGTTTTCCTCTCTCCGTTTGCTGTCTGGGATGATTTGTTAATTTTGTTGTTATTTTAAATTTTTTTAACTCGGTTTTTTTTTTATTTTTTAATGTGTTTGAGCGTTCACACGCTCCAAAAAAGGAGGGAAAAAATTAAAAAAAAAAAAAAAAAAAAGAAGGAGGAAAAATTAAAAAAAAAGAAAAGGGGGAAAAAGAGGAAAGAATAAAAATAAAAGGATGAAATAAAAAAAAGGGGGGGGAAAGGAAAAAGGGGAGGAAAGAGGAAAAAAGGGGAAAGGGGGGAAAAAAGGGGAAAAATGGGAAAAATGGGGAAAAAAAGGGAAAAAGGGGAAAAATGGGATAAAAAAAGGGAATTAAAAAGGACATAAAAATAGGAAAAAGGAATAAAAAAGGGGAAAAAAGGGGGAAAAGGAAATAAAAAATGAAGATGAAAAGGGAGATAAAAAGGGAGATAAAAAGGGAAAAAAAGGGAATGAAAAAAGGGAAAAAAGGGAATAACAAAGGGGAATAAAAAGGGGAAAATGAATAAAAAAGGAGGATAAAAAGGGGATAAAAAGGGAATAAAAAAGGAGATCAAAAAAGGGGGAAAGGAATAAAAAAGGGAAAAAAGGGGGGAAGGGGGAAAAAGGGGAAAAGATAAAAAGGAATAAAAAGGGAGATAAAAAAGGAAAAGAAAGGAATGAAAAGGGAAAAAAAGGGGGAAAAGAGAATAAAAAAGGGAGAAAAACAAGGAAAAGAAAGGAATAAAAAAAGGAATAAAAAGGACATAAAAAGGAATAAAAAAAGGGAGATAAAAAAGGAAAAGAAAGGAATGAAAAAGGGAAAAAGAGAATAAAAAAGGGAGATAAAAAAGGAGAAAAAGGAATTAAAAGGGGGAAAGGGGGGAAATGGAATAAAAAATGGAGATAGAAAAGGGAAAGAAAAGAATAAGGAAAGGAAAAAAGGAATAAAAAAGGGAGCTAAAAAAGGAAAAGAAAGGAAAAAAAGGGAAAAAAAGGGGGGGGGAAGGGAACAAAAAAGGGAGATAAAAAGGGGGAAAAAAGGAATAAAAAAGGAATAAAAAAGGGAATTAAAAAGGGAGATAAAAAAGGGGAAGAAAGGAATGAAAAAGGGAAAAAAGGGAGGAAAAGAGAACAAAAAGGGAGATAAAAAGGGGGGGGGAAAGGAATAAAAAAGGGGAAAAAGGGAATTAAAAAGGGAGATTAAAAAGGGGAAGAAAGGAATGAAAAAGGGAACAAAAAGGGGAGATAAAAAGGGGGGAAAAAAGGAATAAAAAAGGGGGAATGGGAGGAAAAAGGGAATAGAAAAGGGAATAAAAAAAGGGGAAAAAAAAAAAAAAATACAAAATCTCCAAATCGCGACGTGGCTCGAGTCAGGCGCGGTTCAACAAAACGAATTTCAGGGGGAGGTGGGAGAGTGGGGAAATGATCCCAAAATTAGCAGGGAATGAAGGAGAGGGTTGGATAAAATAAAGGAAAAAAAAAAAAAACCCAAAAAAAAAAAAAACCACCCAAAAAAAAAAAAAAACCCCAAAAAAAGGGAAAAAAAAAAAAAAAAGGAGTTTCGGTGGAAGGTCAGCCCCCCCCTCCCCCACCCGCGCGTCACGTGACTCATTAAATAATTAATGCCGAGCTCATCAATCGATGCGAGCTCGGCAGGAAAAATCGCGGGCGCCGACTCCTTCTGGTGCCGGATTCGAAATCCCAAAAATAATAATAATAATAATAATAATTGGAGTAATAATTAAAAAAAAAAAATTAAGAATTTAGAAAGGAAACAAAAAAAAAATCGGAGAGGAAGAACAAAAAAAAATAAATAAGAGAATAAGAGAAGAGGAGATCGGAGAAAAGAGGGGGAAAAAAATTTAAAAAATTGGAGAAGAGAATATAAAAAATTAAATTAAAAAATTAAGGGAAGAGCGGGCGGAAGGAGAGATCGGAGAAAAGAGGGGGAAAAAATTAAAAAATCGGAGAAAAGAATATAAAAAAATTAAAAAAAAAAAAGAGAAGAGCGCGCTGAAGGAGATTGAAGAGATCGAAGAAAAGGGGGAAAAAAAATTTAAAAAATTGGAGAAGAGAATAAAAAATAAATAAATAAAAAAAAATAAGAGAAGAGCGCGCAAAAGGAAATTTAAAAAATCGGAGAAGAGAGGGGGGAAAAAAAATAAAAAACCGGAGAAAAAAATATAAAAAAATTTAAAAAAACAAAAGAGAAGAGCTCGCGGAAGAAGAGATCGGAGAAAAGAGGGGAAAAAAAATTTAAAAACATCGGAGAAGAAAATAAAAGGATTAAAAAAATAAGAGAAGAGCGCGCAAAAGGAAATTAAGAAAATCGGAGAAGAGCGTAAAGAAAATTTAAAACAACAGAGAAGAAAATAAAAGAATTAAAAAAAAAAAGGAGAGAAGAGCGCGCAAAAGGAAATTTAAAAAATCGGAGAAGAGAGGGGGGAAAATTTAAAAAAATCGGAGAAGAGCATATAAAAAAATTAAAAAAAAATAAGAGAAGAGCGCGCAAAAGGAAATTTAAAAAATCGGAGAAGAGAGTAAAGAAATTTTAAAAAATCGGAGAAGAAAATAACAGAATTTAAAAAAATAAAAAGAGAAGAACGCACAGAAGAAAATTTTAAAAATCGGAGAAAAGCGTAAAAAAAACCTTACAGAAATAAGAGAAGAACGCACAAAAGAAAATTGAGAAAATCGGAGAAGAGCGTGAAAAAAATTTTAAAAAAAGTCGGAGAAGAAAATAAAAGAAATTTAAAAAAGAAAAACAAAACCAACAAGAGAGGAGCATAAAACAAATTTCAACAAAATCGGAGCCTTTTTAAAAAAATAAAAGGAGAAAAAGGGAGAGGAGAGTTCAGAAAAAAAAAATTTAAAAATTCGGAGAAGCGCCAAAAAAAAAAAAAATTAAAAAAAGAGGGGATAAAAAAAAAGCAAGAGAAGAGAGGGAGGAAGAGGAGGAGGAGGAGGAGAAAGAGGAGGAAGAAGAGGAGGAAGAGGAGGAGGAGGAGGAAGAAGAAGAGGAGGAAGAGGAGGAGGAGGAAGAACAGGAGGAGGAGGAGGAGGAAGAAGAAGAAGAGGAGGAGGAAGAGGAGGAAGAGGAGGAGGAGGAGGAGGAGGAGGAGGAGGAGGAGGAGGAGGAGGAGGAAGAACAGGAGGAGGAGGAGGAACAGGAGGAGGAAGAGGAGGAAGAGGAGGAAGAGGAGGAGGAGGAGGAAGAGGAGGAGGAGGAGGAGGAGGAGGAAGAGCAGGAGGAGGAAGAGGAGGAAGAGGAGGAGGAAGAGCAGGAGGAGGAGGAGGAGGAGGAAGAACAGGAGGAGGAAGAGCAGGAGGAGGAAGAGGAGGAAGAGGAGGAGGAAGAGCAGGAGGAGGAAGAGGAGGAAGAACAGGAGGAGGAGGAGGAAGAGGAGGAGGAGGAGGAGGAGGAGGAGGAGGAAGAACAGGAGGAGGAAGAGGAGGAAGAACAGGAGGAGGAGGAGGAGGAGGAGGAAGAGGAGGAAGAACAGGAGGAGGAAGAGGAGGAGGAGGAGGAGGAGGAAGAGGAGGAGGAAGAACAGGAGGAGGAAGAGGAGGAAGAGGAGGAGGAAGAACAGGAGGAGGAAGAGGAGGAAGAACAGGAGGAGGAGGAAGAACAGGAGGAGGAGGAGGAGGAGGAGGAGGAGGAGGAGGAAGAGGAGGAGGAGGAGGAGGAAGAGGAGGAAGAGGAGGAAGAACAGGAGGAGGAAGAGGAGGAGGAGGAAGAGGAGGAAGAACAGGAGGAGGAAGAGGAGGAGGAAGAGGAGGAAGAGCAGGAGGAGGAGGAAGAGGAGGAAGAGGAGGAGGAAGAACAGGAGGAGGAGGAGGAGGAGGAGGAGGAGGAGGAGGAAGAGCAGGAGGAGGAGGAGGAGGAGGAGGAGGAAGAGGAGGAGGAAGAACAGGAGGAGGAGGAGGAGGAGGAGGAGGAGGAGGAGGAGGAGGAAGAGCAGGAGGAGGAGGAGGAGGAGGAGGAGGAGGAGGAGGAAGCAGCGCGCCCAGGACACGCTGCTCCGTGAGTAGCGCCTGTCGCGATTCCCAGCCGGGCTCGGGAATTGTCGCGATTGTCGGCCCAGGGCAAGGCTGCCAATCAATGCAATTAATGAATCCTTTAATTCATTAATGAATCCATCCCGGCATTCATTAATTAATCAATTCATCAATGAATTTATTAACTCCGTTTCATTGAACTCAATTAAACCGGGCGTTCTCTTCTTTATTTAATTTTTATATATAAATATAAATATAAATATAAATATAAATATAAATATAAATATAAATATAAATAAAGAAATATAGAAATAAATATAGAAATAAATATGAATATGAATATGAATCCAAATAGAAATACAAATGTAAATATAAATATAAAAATACATATAAATATAAATATATAAAAGTATAAATAAATATAAATATAAAATAAATATAAATATAACTGTAAATGTAAATATAAATATAAATAAAGTATAAATACAAATACAAATGTAAATGTAAAAATAAATATAAAAATAAAAATAAAAATAAAAATAAAAATAAATATAAATATAAATATAAATATAAAAATAAAAATAAAAATAAAAATAAATATAAATATAAATATAAATATAAATATAAATATAAATATAAATATAAATATAAATATAAATATAGATGTAAATATAAATATATATATACATATAAATATAAATATAAATGTAAATGTAAATGTAAATATAAATAATATAATATAATATAATATAATATAATGTAATCTAATCTAATCTAATATAATATAATATAATATATGATATGATATGATATAATATAATATATATTATAATATAATATAAAATATATAATTATAATATTTTATAATGTAATATAATATAACAAGATAAAATAATACAATATAAATTTAT
>NW_026912242.1:20000-47500 GCF_963662255.1 Cinclus cinclus | reverse complement strand
CTTTGGGGACATCCCGGTCACCATTGGGGTCACCATTGGGGTCAGGTCCCCGTCCCTGTCCCTGTCCCGTTCCTGTCCCGGGATATCTCACTCCCATCCCTGTCCCTGTCCCATCCCTGTCCCTGTCCCATCCCTGTCCCGTCCCTGTCCCTGTCCCTGTCCCTGTCCCATCCCCGTCCCTGTCCCTGTCCCTGTCCCTGTCCCGTTCCTGTCCCTGTCCCTGTCCCTGTCCCTGTCCCTGTCCCTGTCCCTGTCCCTGTCCCGTTCCTGTCCCGTTCCCGTTCCTGTCCCTGTCCCTGTCCCTGTCCCTGTCCCTGTCCCTGTCCCGTTCCTGTCCCGGGATATCTCACTCCCATCCCTGTCCCTGTCCCTGTCCCTGTCCCGTTCCTGTCCCCGTCCCTGTCCCTGTCCCTGTCCCTGTCCCTGTCCCTGTCCCTGTCCCTGTCCCGTTCCTGTCCCTGTCCCTGTCCCTGTCCCTGTCCTGTCCCGTTCCTGTCCCTGTCCCTGTCCCTGTCCCGTTCCTGTCCCTGTCCCGTCCCTGTCCCTGTCCTGTCCCGTTCCTGTCCCTGTCCCTGTCCCTGTCCCTGTCCCGTTCCTGTCCCTGTCCCGTCCCTGTCCCTGTCCCTGTCCCGTTCCTGTCCCTGTCCCTGTCCCTGTCCCTGTCCTGTCCCGTTCCTGTCCCTGTCCCTGTCCCTGTCCCTGTCCCGTTCCTGTCCCTGTCCCTGTCCCTGTCCCTGTCCTGTCCCGTTCCTGTCCCTGTCCCTGTCCCTGTCCCTGTCCCTGTCCCTGTCCCTGTCCCTGTCCCGTTCCTGTCCCCGTCCCTGTCCCTGTCCCTGTCCCTGTCCCTGTCCCTGTCCCTGTCCCTGTCCCTGTCCCTGTCCCGTTCCTGTCCCTGTCCCTGTCCCTGTCCCTGTCCCTGTCCCGTTCCTGTCCCGTTCCCGTTCCTGTCCCTGTCCCGTTCCTGTCCCTGTCCCTGTCCCTGTCCCTGTCCCTGTCCCTGTCCCTGTCCCGTTCCTGTCCCGTTCCCGTTCCTGTCCCTGTCCCTGTCCCTGTCCCTGTCCCTGTCCCGTTCCTGTCCCTGTCCCTGTCCCTGTCCCTGTCCCTGTCCCTGTCCCTGTCCCTGTCCCGTTCCTGTCCCCGTCCCTGTCCCTGTCCCTGTCCCTGTCCCTGTCCCTGTCCCTGTCCCTGTCCCTGTCCCGTTCCTGTCCCGTTCCCGTTCCTGTCCCTGTCCCGTTCCTGTCCCTGTCCCTGTCCCTGTCCCTGTCCCTGTCCCTGTCCCTGTCCCTGTCCCGTTCCTGTCCCGTTCCCGTTCCTGTCCCTGTCCCTGTCCCTGTCCCTGTCCCTGTCCCTGTCCCGTTCCTGTCCCGGGATATCTCACTCCCATCCCTGTCCCTGTCCCTGTCCCTGTCCCGTTCCTGTCCCCGTCCCTGTCCCTGTCCCTGTCCCTGTCCCGTTCCTGTCCCTGTCCCTGTCCTGTCCCGTTCCTGTCCCTGTCCCTGTCCCTGTCCCTGTCCCGTTCCTGTCCCTGTCCCGTTCCTGTCCCGTTCCTGTCCCTGTCCCTGTCCCTGTCCCTGTCCCTGTCCCTGTCCCATCCCTGTCCCTGTCCCTGTCCCGTTCCTGTCCCTGTCCCTGTCCCTGTCCCCTCCCTGTCCCATTCCTGTCCCCGTCCCTGTCCCTGTCCCTGTCCCGTTCCTGTCCCTGTCCCTGTCCCTGTCCCTGTCCCTGTCCCTGTCCCTGTCCCTGTGCCTGTCCCTGTCCCTGTCCCATCCCTGTCCCGTTCCTGTCCCGTTCCCGTTCCTGTCCCTGTCCCATCCCTGTCCCTGTCCCTGTCCCTGTCCCTGTCCCTGTCCCTGTCCCTGTCCCTGTCCCCATTCCCTGTCCCGTTCCTGTCCCGGGATATCTCTCTCCCTTCCCCCTCTCCTCGTTCTGAACCGGAAGATTTGGGATTTATTTCATTTTTTTCCCCCTATTTTTTCCCTTTTTTGTTCTTTTTTCTCCTCTTCCCCAATTCCCATTTTTTCTTTTTTCCCCTTTTTTCTCTTTTCTCCCCTTTTTTTCTTTCTTTTCTCCCTTTCCACCCTTTATTCTCCTTTTTTCCCCATTTTTCCCTTTTTCTCCCGTTTTTTCTCCCCTTTTTCCCCCTTTTTTCCCCCTTTTGTTTTTTCTTTTTTCCCTTTTTTCTTTTTCCTTTTTGTTTTTTCTTTTTTTCCTTTCCTTTTTTCTTTTTTCTTTTGCCTTTTTCATTTTTCTTTTTTCTTTTCCCTTTTCCTTTACCCCCCATTTCCCCCTTTTTTATTCATTTTTTCTCCTTTTCCCCCTTTTCTCTCCCCTTTTCTTCTCCTATTTTTTCCCTTTTTTTCCTCCTTTTTCCCCCCCCCTTTCCTTTTTATTTTTCCCAAGATATTTTTACAACCCCTGGAGCACGCGGAGTCCATAAAACTGACAGCAAGATTGATTGATTTTGTGATTTATTGATTTGATGATTTATTCATTTATTGATTTATGATCCGGGATGACAATTCACCGCTTGTCCTCCCTTCCCCCTCCCTAAATTCCCATTTTAAATTTTTTTTTTATTTTTATTTCTTATTTTTATATTTTTATTTTTATTTTTATTTTTATTTTTATTTATTTTTATTTATATTTCTATTTTTATTTTTATTTTTATTTTTATTTTTATTTATTTATTTTTATTTTTATTTTTATTTCTATTTTTATTTTTATTTTTATTTTTATTTTTATTTTTATTTTTATTTTTTTATTTTATTTTATTTTATTCTATTTTATTCTATTTCATTTTATTCCATTTTGGTATTTTATTATTTTATTTTATTTTATTTTGGTATTTTATTATTTTATTTTATTTTATTTTGGTGTTTTATCCCCCCGGCCCTTAAATCAATTTTTATTGATTTGATGATTTACGGATTTGATGATTTATGGATTTAATGATTTACGGATTTGATGATTTATGGATTTAATGATTTATGGATTTGATGATTTATTGATTTAATGATTTATGGATTTAATGATTTATGGATTTGATGATTTGTTGATTTCATGATTTATGGATTTGATGATTTATGGATTTCATTATTTATTTGGTGATTTATTGGTTTAATGATTCATTGATTTCATGATTTATGGATTTGATAATTTATTGATTTAATGATTTATTTTTAACTTGGACCCCAGATCCAAACTGGGAACCAGAACCGGGACCCCAGACCCAAACTGGGACCCAGAACCGGGACCCAGATCCAAACTGGGACCCCAGACCCAAACTGGGACCCAGTTCTGGACCCAGACCCAAACTGGGACCCAGACCCAAACTGGGACCCAGAACCGGGACACCAGATCCAAACTGGGAACCGGAACCGGGACCCCAGACCCAAACTGGGACCCCAGACCCTAACTGGGACCCAGTTCTGGACCCAGACCCAAACTGGGACCCGGACCCAGAACCGGGACCCAGATCCAAACTGGGAACCGGAACCGGGACCCCAGACCCAAACTGGGACCCAGACCCAAACTGGGACCCAGAACCGGGACACCAGATCCAAACTGGGAACCGGAACCGGGACCCCAGACCCAAACTGGGACCCCAGACCCAAACTGGGACCCAGTTCTGGACCCAGACCCAAACTGGGACCCGGACCCAGAACCGGGACCCAGATCCAAACTGGGAACCGGAACCGGGACCCCAGACCCAAACTGGGACCCAGACCCAAACTGGGACCCAGTTCTGGACCCAGACCCAAACTGGGACCCAGACCCAAACTGGGACCCAGAACCGGGACACCAGATCCAAACTGGGAACCGGAACCGGGACCCCAGACCCAAACTGGGACCCCAGACCCAAACTGGGACCCAGTTCTGGACCCAGACCCAAACTGGGACCCGGACCCAGAACCGGGACCCAGATCCAAACTGGGAACCGGAACCGGGACCCCAGACCCAAACTGGGACCCCAGACCCAAACTGGGACCCAGTTCTGGACCCAGACCCAAACTGGGACCCAGACCCAAACTGGGACCCAGAACCGGGACACCAGATCCAAACTGGGAACCGGAACCGGGACCCCAGACCCAAACCGGGACCCCAGACCCAAACTGGGACCCAGTTCTGGACCCAGACCCAAACTGGGAACCGGAACCGGGACCCAGATCCAAACTGGGACCCAGAACCGGGACCCCAGACCCAAACTGGGCTGAGCCCCCCAGTCCTGCTCCTTCAGGCCGGGAAGGGCTGGGATGGCACAAAACCTCCCCAGAATAATTTTAATTTATTTTCATTTTATTTTATTTTATTTCATTTAATTTCATTTTTATTTTTCATTGTATTTTATTTTTATTCTATGTTATTTTATTTTATTTTTTACAATGAAAAATAAAAATGAAATTAAATGAAATAAAACAATATAAAACAATATAAAATAAAATGAAATAAAATGAAATGAAATAAAATGAAATAAAATAAAAATGAAATTCCGAATCCGTTTGGTTTCCTTTTCTCTGCAGCGCCTCTCGTCTCTCCGAGTTCCAAACCTCGGGCGATGTTTGAAATTCTTCATCAAAAAAACCCCAAATTTTCTTGGAAAATCCCAAACATTTGGGATTGGGGAAAGGTTTTTTTTTTTATTTTTTTTTCTCAATTTTTTGTTGTTTTTTTTTTCCCCTCCTTAATTTCGCATCTCTCTGCGCTCTCTGGAGAAATTCTTACCACACTTGGATATTTTTTTTTTTTCCTCAATTTTTTTTATTTTCTCCCCCCCTTTCTTTTCGAACCCAAAGAATCAAAAAAAAAAAAAAATTAAAAAAAAATCAAAGCGTCTTTAAGGGAAAAAATAAAAATAAAAATAAAAATAAAAATAAAATAATTCGCAACCCTCCCAAGCTGTGAAATAAATTTAATTTTTTTGTTCTTAATTTTTCCTGCTCCAGAAGCGAATCCTCATCTGCGCCATCCGGATTTTTCTTCTTCTCTTGGAGCCCTGCAGTCTCTCAGGTAAGAATTTTAAAATAAATAAATTTTTAAAAAAATACATATTTATATAAATTATTAATGATTAATAAGCTCCGGGGATTCGATTTTTAATTAATTGCTTGGAAATCTTCGATGAAAAACAGGAGCTGCCTCAAATTAAAACTGATTCTTGAAGCTGGAAAGAATTAAAAAATAAAATAAAATAAAATAAATTTAATTAATTAATTAATCCGGCGGCTTCTTTCCAAAAGCGATTTTTAAATTTTTTTTTCACCCATTTTTTAAAGATTTTTGCACCTTCTGTTTGAAAGGAGCTCCAAAGGAAAAAAAAAAGCGGAAAAAAAGCAAAATAAAAAAAAGAAAAGGAAAAAAAAAGTTGTTAAAGAGCGGAATGTGATTTATGGCCCCGCCATAAAAAACAAAAATAAAAAAACAAAAAAAAAGGGGAAAATTGGAAAAGGGGGGGAAAAGAGAAAAAAAAAGGGGGGAATAAAAGGGGGGAAAGGGAAAAAAAAGGGAAAAAAGGGGAAAAAGGGGAAAAAAGAGAAAAAGAGGGGGATAAAAGGGAAAAAAGGGGGAAAAAAGGGGTAAAATGGGAAAAAATGGGGGGGGAAAGGAAAAAAATGGGTAAAAAAGAGGGAAAAAGGGAAAAAAGGGAAAAAACGGGAAAAAATGGGGAAAAAGGGGGAAAAAAGGAAATAAAAGGGAAATAAAAGGGAAAAGGGGGAAAAGGGAAAAAAAGGAAAAAGGGGAAAAAAGAAAAAAGGAAAAGGGGGAAAAAGAGAAAAAAAGGGAAAAAAGGGGAAAATGGGAAAAAGGAAAAAAGGGGGAAAAAAGAAAAATGGGAAAAAAGGGAAAAATGGGGAAAAGGAATAAAAGGGGAAAAAGGAAAAAAAGGGGGAAAAGGGAAAAATGGGAAAAAGGGGAAAAATGGGAAAAAGGGGAAAAATGGGAAAAAGGAAAAAAAGGGGAAAAAAGAAAAAAGGGGAAAAAGGGAAAAATGGAGAAAAGGGGGAAAGGGAAAAATGGGGAAAAAAAGAAAAAAGGGAAAAAAATTAAAAAGAAAAAAGGGGAAAAAAGGGGAAAAAAGGGGGGGAAAGGGAAAAAATTAAAAAAGAAAAAAGGGGGGAAAGGGGGAAAAAGGAAAAAAAGGGAAAGGGGGAGAGAGGAAAAAAAGGGGAATAAAGGGGGGAAAGGGGGAAAATAAAGAAAAAAAAGGAAAAATAAAAAAGGAAAAAAGAAAAAAGGAAAAAGGAAAAAAGGGGGAAAGGGAAAAGAAGGAAAAAAGGGGGAAAAAGGGAAAAATAAAAAATGAAAAAAAGGGGAAAAAAGTGAATTAAAAAAAAAGAAAAAAGGGGAAAAAGGGAAAAAAGAAAAATGGGGAAAAAAGAAAAAAGATTAAAAAATTATTTATTTTATACTATTTTATTTTAAATAATTTTTTCCTTTCAATTTATTTTATTTTGAAAATTTTTTGACGCTTCTTTCTGTTTCATATTTTGAATTTTACCATTCCATTTTTAGCGTTTGTTTCATTTCATACGTTGAACGTTGGGTTGTATTAAAAAAAAATAAATTTATTTTATGTGTGGAATATGTGGCTTTTAAAAAATATTTATTTTATTTCATACGTTGAATTTTACGGTTTATTTTTAAAGGATTTATTTTATTTTCCATGCCGAATTTTCGGGTTTATTTTGAAAAATCATTATTTTATTTTACGTTCTGAACTTTGAAGTTTATTGCTTTAGAAATTTGAAAAATCTTTTTAATTTTAAGGCTGATTTTGAAAAATAACGGTTTCTTTATTCATGGCCAATTTTGACGTTTATGAGTTTTGATTATTTTTTGAATTATTATTATTATTATATTTAAATTTTTATTTTTATTTTTATTTTTATTTTTATTTTTATTTTTATTTTTATTTTTATTTTTATTTTTATTTTTATTTCTATTTTTATTTTTATTTTTATTTTTATTTGTATTTGTATTTGTATTTGTATTCTGATTTAATTTGTTAAATTTATTTTTATTCTCTTTAAATTAATAATAGTAATAATAATAATAATAATAATAGTAGTAGTAGTAGTAATAAATAAAATCAGATTAAAAACAAATTAAAAAATAAAAACAAAGAACAACCAGCACCCAGCGACTGAATAAATTAAATCAGAAAAAAAATTAATAATAATATTGGATTTTTTTCCCTTTTATTTGGATTTTTTCCCCTTTATTTGGATTTTTTTCCCTTTTATTTGGATTTTTTTCCCTTTATTTGGATTTTTCCCCTTTATTTGGATTTTTTTCCCTTTTATTTGGATTTTTGCCCTTTATTTTGATTTTTTTCCCCTTTATTCTGTTTTTTCCCCTTTATTTTTATTTTCCCACTTCATTTCAAATTTTTTCTTTTTTATTCTGTTTTTTTTTCCGCTTTATTTCAATTTCCCCCTTTATTTCAATTTTTTTTCCCTTTTATTCTGAATTTTTCCCCTTTATTTTTATTTCCCCCTTTATTTCAATCCCCCCCCCCCTTTATTTCAATTTTTTCCCCTTTTATTTCAATTTTCCCCCCTTTTATTCCGATTTTTCTCCTTTCCAAACCTCCGAAGGATCCGATCAGCCCCAGCTGGAAAATCGCCAGGGCCGCGCATATAAAACAATAATAATAATAATAATATTAATAATAATAATAATAATAATAATAATAATAATAATAATTACGGCTGATTTATGGGCTCACACCAGCGAGGGGAACATTTTTATTTGAGATTAAGAACATCAACATTCACAACGGAAACGCGATTATTAAAACCACCGAATTTTTCCCTAAAACAAAAATATTTTTTTTCAATGAGATTGCGCTGCCTTTTCGCTCGCTTTTAAAAAAATATTATAATTTAATTTATTATTATTATTATTATTATTATTATTATTATTATTATTATTATTGTTATTTTCTGCTATCCGGGAGCTGCTCCGTGCAGAAGTCGCGGTGATAAATATTTTTAAATTTTATTATTATTATTATTATTATTATTATTATTATTATTATTATTATTATTATTATTATTATTATTATTATCATTATTATTCCTATTATTATTATTATTATTCCTATTATTATTCCTATTATTATTATTATTATTATTATTCCTATTATTATTCCTATTATTATTCCTATTATTATTCCTATTATTATTATTAATTTTTTTTTGGCGGTAATTTTGGGTTCTAAAATCGCCGCTGTGCGATTTATTTGTTTTATTTGTCCTATAAAACATCCCCGTGCTCCTTCCCCCGCTTCGCGCATTTAGGAAATTCAAAAACAAAAAAGAAAAAATTTATAATTTTTCCCGATCTTGGAGGTTTTTGCAGCAGAACGGCCTCGTGTTTCGCGTGGCTGTCGTTAATTACCGGCATTAATTCGTGAGCCAAAATCCCTCCAGGTGCCCAAATTTTGGGAGTTGAGTTCAGAGTTCCCCACCAGCTCTCGGATCGTGGTTCCGGCCCTAAAAGGGACCCCAAAAACCCCAGAATCCCAAAACTCCAAAACCCCCAAACCCCAAAACCCCAAAACTCCAAAACCCCAGAACCCCAAAACTCCAAAACCCCAAAACCCCAGAATTCCAAAACCCCAGAACTCCAAAACCCCAAAACCCCAGAACCCCAAAACTCCAAAACTTCAGAAGCCCAGAATCCCAAAACCCCAAAACCCCAAAACCCCAGAATCCCAAAATCCCAAAACTCCAAAACTCAAAAATTCCAAAACTCCAAAACCGCAAAACCCCAAAATCTTAAAACTCCAAACCCCAAAACTCCAAAACCCCAAAATCCCAAAACTCCAAAAAACACAAAAACCCAGAACCCCAAAACTCCAAAACTTCAAAACCCAAAAACCCCAGAACCCCAAAACCCCAAAACCCCAAAATCCCAAAATCCCAAAATCCCAAAACTCCAAAACCACAAAACTCCAAAACTCCAGAACTCCAAAACTCCAAAATCCCAAAATCCCAAATCCCCAAACACCCCAAAACCCCAAAACTCCAACCCCCCAAAACCCCAAACCCCTAAATCCCAAAACTGCAAAACTCTAAAACCCCAAAACCCCAAAATCCCAACTTCTGTGGTTTTTTTTCCGGGTCTAGGGGGGTTTTGGCCCTAAACGCGACCCCAAAACCCCGAGTTTTGGGTTACCCTGGCCCGGGGCGGTTCCGGTCCTAAAGGGGACCCCAAACCCCAAAATTTTGGGTTTTCCCCCTGCCCAGGGAAATTCGGGTCCTAAAAGCGACCCCAAAATCACAAATTTTAGGTTTTCCAGGTCCAGGGGAGTTTTGGGCCTAAAAGCGACCCCAAAACCCCAAATTTTGGGTTTCCCCGTGGCCCGGGGTGGTCCCGGCTCTAAAGAGTGAACCCCAAAACCCCAAAATCCCAAATTTTTGTTTTCCCCACGGCCCGGGGTGGTCCCGGCTCTAAAGAGTGAACCCCAAAACCCCAAAATCCCAAATTTTGGGTTTCCCCACTGCCCGGGGTGGTCCCGGCTCTAAAGAGTGAACCCCAAAACCCCAAAATCCCAAATTTTTGTTTTCCCCACGGCCCGGGGTGGTCCCGGCTCTAAAGAGTGAACCCCAAAACCCCAAAATCCCAAATTTTGGGTTTCCCCACTGCCCGGGGTGGTCCCGGCTCTAAAGAGTGAACCCCAAAACCCCAAAATCCCAAATTTTTGTTTTCCCCACGGCCCGGGGTGGTCCCGGCTCTAAAGAGTGAACCCCAAAACCCCAAAATCCCAAATTTTGGGTTTCCCCACTGCCCGGGGTGGTCCCGGCTCTAAAGAGTGAACCCCAAACCCCAAAATCCCAAATTTTTGTTTTCCCCACTGCCCGGGGTGGTCCCGGCTCTAAAGAGTGAACCCCAAAACCCCAAAATCCCAAATTTTGGGTTTCCCCGTGGCCCGGGGTGGTCCCGACTCTAAAGAGTGAACCCCAAAACACCAAAATCCCAAATTTTGGGTTTCCCCACGGCCCGGGGCTGTTCCCAGAGAGGGAAAATCTGCAGAAAACCCCGGAGCAGATTCGGGATTACCCCAAATCTGCAGGAACGACCCCAAATTTCCCTCACGAGCTCCCTGGGACTCCCCGGGGGTGGAGAAAACCCCGGCGCGATTTTTGTTCTTCATCTTCTTCATCTTCATCTTCATTTTCATCATCATCTTCATCTTCATCATCTTTTCTTCTTCTCCTTCTTCATCTTAATCTTCATCTTCATCTTCTTCTTCTTTTCTTCATCATCTTCATCTTCATCTTCATCTTCATCTTCATCTTCTTCTTCTTCTCCTTCTTCTTCTTCTTCAACTTCATCTTCATCTTCATCTTCTTCTTCATCTTCATCTTCATCTTCTTCTTCATCATCTTCATCTTCATCTTCATCTTCATCTTCTTCTTCTTCTTCATCTTCATCTTCATCTTCATTTTCATCTTCATCTTCTTCTTCATCTTCTTCTCCTTCTTCTTCATCTTCATCTTCTTCTTCATCTTGATCTTCTTCTTCTTTTCTTCATCTTCTTCTTCATCTTCATCTTCATCTTCATCTTCATCTTCATCTTCATCTTCATCTTCATCTTCTTCTCCATCTTCTTCTCCTTCTTCTTCTTCATGTTCATCATCTTCTTCTTCATCTTCATCTTCTTCTTCATCTTCATCTTCTTCTTCATCTTCATCTTCTTCTTCTTCTTCATCTTCTTCTCCTTCTCCTTCTTCATCTTCATCTTCATCTTCATCTTCATCTTCATCTTCTTCTTCCTCCCCCGTTCCTTCCATCCTTGTCCTGACCCCATTTTCACTTTTTTTTTTAAATTTTTAATTTTATTATTTTTTTTAATTGTTCTTTTTATTTTCCTCAGTTTTTCCTCCTCTCCCAAAATCCACCGAGACCTCGGAATTGTTGGAGCATCCCCGGCAATCCCGGTGAGTCCCTCTCAAAATCAATTTCTTTAATTCCTTGTTTTATATTTTTTTAATAAAAAACTTTTAATCCTTCACCCCAAAATAACTCCCAGCCGAGTTTATTTGTTTAATTTTTTTCTTTTTTTTAATTTTTAATTTTTTTTTCCCACCGGTTTTGTTTGGAAAGTCGGTGATTTATGGAGTTTGGGGTGGGAAATATTTCCTGCTCTCCCTTTTGAAGTGAAAATCGCGACATTTGCTGCTGATTTCGTCAGAGTTTGAAAGAGAAATCGGCAGGAAAAAAAAAAAAATGAAAATAATTCCTGCAATAACCGATCCCAGAGTCACGGCCTGGACTGGGAATGGTTTGTTTTATTTTGTTTTGTTTTATTTTATTTTATTTTATTTTATTTTATTTATTTTATTTTATTTTAATTATTCTATTTTATTTTACTTATTTTATTTATTTGATTTTACTGTATTTTATTTTATTTCATTTATTTTATGTTATTTTATTTTATTTATATTATTTTATTTTACATATTTTATTTTATTTTATTTTAATTTATTTTATTTATTTTATTTATCTTATTTCTTTTTTTCTTTTCTTTTCTTTTCTTTCCTTTTCTCTTTCTTTTCTTTTCTTTTCTTTTCTTTTCTTTTCTTTTCTTTTCTTTTCTTTTCTTTTCTTTTCTTTTCTTTTCTTTTCTTTTCTTTTCATTTTACTTTATTTTATTTTACTTGAATTTATTTTATTTATTTTATTTATTTTACTTATTTTATTTTATTTTATTTTATTTTATTTTATTTTATTTATCTTATTTTATTTTATTTTATTTTATTTTATTTTACTTATTTTATTTTATTTTATTTTAATTTATTTTATTTATTTTATTTTATTTATCTTATTTCTTTTCTTTTCTTTTCTTTTCTTTTCTTTTCTTTTCTTTTCTTTTCTTTTCTTTTCTTTTCTCTTTCTTTTCTCTTTCTTTTCTCTTTCTTTTCTTTTTTCTTTCTTTTCTTTTCATTTCATTTTACTTTATTTTATAATCCGCGGGTGGAGGATTTTTAATTTTTTAATTATATATTTTTTTTTATTTTTAAATTTTCCTTTTTTTTTTTTTGTTTTTTGTTTTTTTTGTTTTTTGTTTTTTAACCTTTTCCCAAGCAGGAGCTGTCTCTTAGCAGGAGATTTATGTCGGAGCAATTCAGAAAAAAAAAAATAAAAGTCAGATCAGAGGGGTGGGGAGGTGAAAAGAAAAGAGAAAAACAAAACAAAACCCAATAAATCCGTAATAAAATGAGAATAATGCAGCTCCCTGCTCCCACGTGGGGGCTGAAAGCTGCGGCCACAACAAAAGATGGAAAATCCCAAATCTTTGGGATCAAAATTTAGGCATTCCCTGGGAAAAAAATAATTAAAAAAAAAAAAAAACTCAAATAAACCCCCCCAAAAAAACCCCAAACCCCCCCAAAAAAAAACTCAAAAAAACGTCAAAAAAACCCAAAAACAAAAAAAAAAAAATAAAAAACAAAAAACCCCTCAATAAACCCAAAAAAACCCCAACCCCCCAAAAAAAAAACCAAAAAAAACCAAAAAAAAACCAAAAAAACCCCCTCAAATAAACCCCAAAAAACCCCACCCCCCAAAAAAAACCCAAGAAAACCCAAAACCCCCAAAAAAACCCCCACAAAACCCCAAAAAAACCCCAAAAAACAAAAAAACCCAACCCCCCCAAAAATAAACCCCCCAAAAAACCCCAAAAAATAAAAAAACCAAAAAAAACCAAAACCCTCCAAAAAAGGCCAAAAAAACCCAAAAAATCCCTAAAAACTCCCAAAAAAAACCAACCCAAGAAACCCCCAAAAATCAAAAAAATCCCCCCAAAAAACCCCCAAAACCCCCCCAAAAAAAAAACACAAAAAAACCCCAAAAAACCCCCCCAAAAAAAACCCCAAGAAAACCCCAAAAAACCCCAAAAATCCCCCCCCAAAAAACCCCCCAAAACCTCCAAAAAACGCCAAAAAAATCGCAAAAAACCCCCCAAAAAAACCCCAAAAAATCCCAAAAAATCCCCAAAAAACACCTAAAAAAAAAAAACCCAAAAAAACCCCAAAAACCCCAAAAAAACCCCAAAAATTCTGACCCGGCCGAGTCCTCCAAACTCCAAAGGTTTCCTCGAGCATCCCGATTTTTTTTTGGTTTTAATTATTATCTTAATTATTAATTATTCACTCATTATTTATTTTTCTTCTTATTTTTAATCCTGATTCAATTATTATCATTTTTTAATTTTTTAATTTTTCATCCCCCCCCCTCAAAGTTTTCAGCCTGTTCTTTTTTTTCTCTTCTTTATTCTTTTTTTCCGCTTTTTTGTTCTTTTTTTTTCCGCTTTTTTGTTCTTTTTTCTCTTTTTTATTCTTTTTTTCCTCTTTTTTGTTCTTTTTTTTCCTCTTTTTTCCTCTTTTTTATTCTTTTTTTTACGCTTTTTTGTTCTTTTTTTTCTCTTTTTCTTCTTTTTTTCCTCTTTTTTATTCTTTTCTTTCCTCTTTTTTGTTCTTTTTCCTCTTTTTTATTCTTTTTTCCCTCTTTTTTGTTCTTTTTCCTCTTTTTTGTTCTTTTTTTCTCTTTTTTATTTTTTTTTCTCTTTTTTGTTCTTTTTTCTTATTCTTTTTTTTTCTCGTTTTTGCTTATTTTTTTCCTTTTTTTTGTTCTTTTTTTCCTCTTTTTTGTTCTTTTTTTCTCTTCTTTATTTTCTTTTTCCTCTTTTTTGTTCTTTTTTTCTCTTCTTTATTCTTTTTTTTTCTCTTTTTTGTTCTTTTTTTCTCTTCTTTATTCTTTTTTTTTCCTCTTTTTTTGTTCTTTTTTCTCTTTTTTATTCTTTATTTCTCTTTTTTATTCTTTTTTCTCTTCTTTATTCTTTTTTTCCCTCTTTTTTGTTCTTTTTTCTCTTTTTTATTCTTTTTTTTCCTCTTTTTTGTTCTTTTTTTTCTCTTTTTTATTCTTTTTTTCCCTCTTTTTTATTCTTTTTTTTCTCTTTTTTTGTTCTTTTTTTCTCTTTTTTTTTTCCTCGAAATTTTCCCTTCCGTCAGCGCTCGGGGCCGAGCGGGGAGAGCCCAAAATTAAAGGAGGGGAGAAAATTGGGATGAGGAAACAAAAGCGACACTTCCAAAGAGAAGGGGAAAGGGAAAAAAAATATAGGGGGAAAATAAAAAAAGGGGGGGAAAAAAGGGGAAAAAATAAGGGGGGAAAAAGGGAAAAAATGAAAAAAAAGGGGAAAAAATAAGGGGAAAAAATAAGGGGAAAAAGGGGGGGAAAAGGGGGAAAAAGGGAAAAAATAAAAAAAAGGGGGAAAAATAAGGGGAATAAAAAGGAAAAAAAAAAGGGGAAAAAAGGGGGGAAGAAGGGGAAAAAACAAGAAAGGAAAAGAAAAAAAAAAGAGAAGAAAAGAAAAAAAGAAAAGAAAGGAAGGGAAGAAAAGGGAAGTTCCGGGAAGGGAAGTTCCGGGAAGGGAAGTTCCAGGAAGTTCCGGGAAGGGAAGGGAAGTTCCGGGAAGTTCCGGGAAGGGAAGTTCCGGGAAGGGAAGTTCCGGGAAGGGAAGGGAAGTTCCGGGAAGTTCCGGGAAGGAAAGTTCCGGGAAGGAAAGTTCCGGGAAGGGAAGGGAAGTTCCGGGAAGGGAAGTTCCGGGAAGGGAAGGGAAGGGAAGTTCCGGGAAGTTCCGGGAAGGAAAGTTCCGGGAAGGAAAGTTCCGGGAAGGGAAGGGAAGGGAAGGGAAGGGAAGTTCCGGGAAGTTCCGGGAAGGAAAGTTCCGGGAAGGAAAGTTCCGGGAAGGGAAGGGAAGTTCCGGGAAGGGAAGTTCCGGGAAGGGAAGGGAAGTTCCGGGAAGGGAAGGGAAGTTCCGGGAAGGGAAGGGAAGTTCCGGGAAGGGAAGTTCCGGGAAGGGAAGTTCCGGGAAGGGAAGGGAAGGGAAGTTCCGGGAAGGGAAGTTCCGGGAAGGGAAGGGAAGGGAAGGGAAGGGAAGGGAAGGGAAGGGAAGGGAAGGGAAGGGAAGGGAAGGGAAGGGAAGGGAAGGGAAGGGAAGGGAAGGGAAGGGAAGGGAAGGGAAGGGAAGGGAAGGGAAGGGAAGGGAAGGGAAGGGAAGGGAAGGGAAGGGAAGGGAAGGGAAGGGAAGGGAAGGGAAGGGAAGGGAAGGGAAGGGAAGGGAAGGGAAGGGAAGTTCCGGGAAGGGAAGGGAAGGGAAGGGAAGGGAAGTTCCGGGAAGGGAAGGGAAGTTCCGGGAAGTTCCGGGAAGTTCCGGGAAGTTCCGGGAAGTTCCGGGAAGGGAAGGGAAGGGAAGGGAAGGGAAGGGAAGGGAAGGGAAGGGAAGGGAAGTGCAGAGCCCCAGATTCCTCTCCCTGCCTTCCTCCCACTCGCCGGCTCCTCCTCCTCCTCCTCCTCCTCCTCATGGCCTGGGGGATTTTGTTTGGTTCGTTTTAATCCAAAACTGCTTCCAGAGCAATTGCTTCGTTTTATTTCCATTTTTATTTCCATTTTCATTTTATTTTCATTTTATTTTCACTTCCATTTTCATTTTCATTTTTATTTTTATTTCCATTTCATTTTCATTTTATTTTCATTTTCATTTTATTTTCATTTTTATTTTTATTTTTATTTTCAGTTTTTATTTTCAGTTTTTATTTTTATTTTTATTTTTATTTTTATTTTTATTTTTATTTTTATTTTCAGTTTTTATTTTTATTTTTATTTCTATTTTTATTTTTATTTTTATTTTTATTTTTATTTTTATTTTTATTTTTATTTTTATTTTTATTTTATTTGCTTTCCTGCCGGGAGAGGAGCAAACCGTGGATGCGCGGTGGAGGCCGCGAGCTGTCCCAGGGATCATTAATTACCGCATTAATAATGACCTCAGCACTAATTAATGCATTAATAATGACCTCAGCACTAATCCCGGCATGAATGACCTCATCACTGATTAATGCATTAATAATGATCTCATAATTAATTAATGCATTAATGGCCTCCTCACTGATTAATGCATTAATAATGATCTCATAATTAATTAATGCATTAATGACCTCCTCACTAATTACCGCATTAATAATGATCTTCTCACTAATTAATGCATTAATGACTTCCCCAGTGATTGATGCATTAATAATGATCCCGTAATTAATTACTGCATTAATGACCTCCTCAATGATTAATGCATTAACAATGATCCCATAATTAATTAATGCATTAATGGCATCCTCACTGATTAATGCATTAATAATGATCCCGTAATTAACTAATGCATTAATAATGACCCCCTCACTAATTAATTACACATTAATCGTGCCCTGGCGGTGATTGATGCATTAATAATGACCCTGTCCCTCATTAATTAATTAATTACTGCATTAATCGTGCCCTGGCGGTGATTGATGCATTAATAATGACCCCGTCCCTCATTAATTAATTAATTACACATTAATCGTGCCCTGGCGGTGATTGCCGCATTAATAATGACCCCGTCCCTCATTAATTAATTAATTACAGCATTAATCGTGCCCTGGCGGTGATTGATGCATTAATAATGACCCCGTCCCTCATTAATTAATTAATTACTGCATTAATCGTGCCCTGGCGGTGATTGATGCATTAATAATGACCCCGTCCCTCATTAATTAATTAATTACACATTAATCGTGCCCTGGCGGTGATTGCCGCATTAATAATGACCCCGTCCCTCATTAATTAATTAATTACACATTAATCGTGCCCTGGCGGTGATTGCCGCATTAATAATGACCCCGTCCCTCATTAATTAATTAATTACACATTAATCGTGCCCTGGCGGTGATTGCCGCATTAATAATGACCCTGTCCCTCATTAATTAATTAATTACAGCATTAATCGTGCCCTGGCGGTGATTGCCGCATTAATAATGACCCCGTCCCTCATTAATTAATTAATTAAGTAAAGACCTCCCCTTTTCCGGGGGCTGCTCTCTCTCTCTCTCCCCTCTCTCTTTCTCTCTTTTTCTCTATTTTGATTTAAATTGTTTTATTTTTATTGTGTTCTTTTTTTTTTTTTTTTTTTTTGGGGGGGGGGTGTGACAGGAGAACAGCGGGGGGAGGGGTGTGGGGGAGGGGCGGGGCGGGCTCATTTGCATAATGCTCCCTCTAATTGTTCATCAGGGCAATCAAAGGGCGCCTCCTCCCGCCCGCGGCCCTCGGCGGGTCCTGTCTGCACTTTGAACTCTTTTTTAAATTTAATTCTTTATTTATTTATTTATTTATTTATTTATTTTTTGTGTTTTCCGCTCGTGACGTCGCGCTCGGGATCCTCCGGCCGGGCCACCCCAACCAAATCTGGGTTTATTTTATTTTATTTATTTTGTTTCATTTTATTTTATTGCATTTTATTTTATTTTATTTTATTGTATTTCATTTTCTTTTATTGTATTTAATTGTATTGAATTTTCTTATTTTATTTAATTTATTTTATTTTCTTTTATTGTGGTTTATTTTACTTTATTTTATTATTTTATTACTTTATTTTATTGTATTGTATTTTATTATATTTTACTTTATTTTATTTTACTTTATTGTATTCTATTTATTTTATTTTATTTTATTTTATTTTATTTTATTTTATTTTACTTTACTTTATTTTATTTTATTTTATTTTATTTTACTTTATTTTATTTTACTTTATTTTATTTTACTTTATTTTATTTTATTTTATTTTATTTTATTTTATTTTATTTTACTTTATTTTATTTTATTTTATTTTATTTTATTTTATTTTATTTTACTTTACTTTACTTTACTTTATTTTATTTTATTTTATTATTGATTGTATTTTACTTTACGCATTTTCACTTTATTCTCTTTTATCTCACTCTATTTCATTTCACCCTATTTTATTTTATATTTTTTGGGGCAAACATCCGCCGCTCTTCCTCCTCCCCCTCCTCCCCTCCATCACTCGCAGTCCCGCTCACAACCAGACCCGCAGTTATTTCATTTTATCCCTCTCTTAAACCGGCGATTTTTATTGCTGTAATTATCCCCATCAACCCCTTTGCTGGTGCCGTACGGGAGATAATTGGGGTTTTTTGCTGCTTTCGCGGTGGGATTTTGTTTCTTTTCCCGTTTTTTCCCTTTTTTCCCCTCTCCCTCCCGTCCTTCCCTCCCCGCCGCAGCCGTGGCCATTGTTGGCTCCGGGCGAGCCCCGCGCTCCTCTCCGCGCTCCTCCCTCTCCTCTTTTCCTCTCCTCTTTTCCTCTTCTCTTCTCCTCTTCTCTTTCTTCTTTTCTTTTCCTCTCCTCTTTTCCTCTCCTCTTTTCCTCTTCTCTTCTCCTCTTCTCTTTCTTCTTTTCTTTTCCTCTCCTCTTTTCCTCTTCTCCTCTTCTCCTCTTCTCCTCTTCTCCTCTTCTCCTCTTCTCTTTCTTCTCCTCTTCTCTTTCTTCTCTTTCTTCTTTTCTTTTCCTCTTCTCTTCTCCTCTTCTCTTTCTTCTCCGCGCTCCTTCCTTTCCTCTTTTCTTTTCCTCTTCTCTTTTCTTCTTTCTTTTCCTCTCCACGCTCCTCTCTGTGCTCCTTCCTCTCCTCTTTTCCTCTTTTCTTCTTTTCTTTTCCTCTTTCCTCTTTTCCTCTCCTCTTTTCCTCTTCTTTTTTCCTCTCCTCTTTTCCTCTCCGCGCTCCTTCCTTTCCTCTTTTCCTCTTTTCCTCTTCTCTTTTCTTCTTTTCTTTTCTTTTCCTCTCTGCACTCCTTCCTTTCATCTTTTCCTCTTCTCTTTCTTCTTTTCTTTCCCTCTCCTCTTTCCCTCTCCTCTTTCCCTCTCCTCTTTCCCTCTCCTCTTTCCCTCTCCTTTTTTCCTCTCCTCTTTTCCTCTCCCGCGGGACAACCCCGTCCCTCCGTCCCCGGCCGCCAGAATCCCCCCTCCCCCCGGATCCCCCCTCCCCCCGAATCCCCCCTCCCCCCGAATCCCCCCTCCCCCGGCTTCGCTTGGGTTACTTCTACTTTTAGTTCTCTTCCCAGTTCTCTGTTTCTCTAATTCTCTAATTCTCTAATTCTCTAATTCTCTAATTCTCTAATTTTCTATTTCTCTATTTCTCTAATTATTTCTCTATTTTTTCTATTTCTAATTTTATTTTTATTTCTATTTTTCTATTTATTTTATTTTTGTTTCTATTTCGTTTCTATATCTATTTCATTTCTATTTCTATTGCTATTCCTATTTTATCTCTATCACTATTTCTATTTCTATTTCTGTTTCTGTTTCTATTTCTATTTCTGTTTCTGTTTCTGTTTCTGTTTCTATTTCTATTTCTGTTTCTATTTCTGTTTCTATTTCTAATTCTATTTCTGTTTCTATTTCTGTTTCTGTTTCTATTTCTGTTTCTGTTTCTATTTCTATTTCTGTTTCTGTTTCTATTTCTATTTCTAATTCTGTTTCTGTTTCTATTTCTGTTTCTATTTCTATTTCTGTTTCTATTTCTGTTTCTATTTCTATTTCTGTTTCTATTTCTATTTCTGTTTCTGTTTCTGTTTCTATTTCTGTTTCTGTTTCTATTTCTGTTTCTATCGCATTCCCCACTCCCATTCCCAGTCCCCATCCCCACTCCCATCCCAGTTCCCAGTTCCCAGTTCCCAGTTCCCAGTTCCCAGTTCCCAGTTCCCAGTTCCCATCCCCACCCCGATCCCCATTCTCCTCCCCGAACCCTCTTTAACCCTTTCCTCCCCACCCGTTTCCCCATTATTTCATTATTTCATTTCATTATTTATTTCTTTTTTAACCCTTCCCTCTCGCCTCTCTCCCCGCTCTCATCGGGAGAGTGGAGCGGCGGAACCGCGGCCGAGCGGGCGGGGGTCTGGGGGGTGTCCCGGGTGTGTCCCGGGTGTGTCCCGGGGGTGTCCCGGGGGTGTCCCGGGGGTGTCCCGGGGGTGTCCCGGCCCGGTCCCGGCCCGGTCCCGGCTCTCCCGTGTGTCGGTGCCGCCGCCCCGCGCTCTGAGGTAAGGCGAGCCGCGCTGGGCGATGGCCGCGCTCTGTCGCGATGATTTATGAGCCCGGACTGCGGGGCTCGGTTCAACCAAAGTTCACAGGGGCTGGCAGCGAGCTCCGCGCCCGGCGCTCAGCTCTCCTTCATCTCCTTCATCTTCTTCATCTTCGTCTCCTTCATCTCCTTCATCTTCTCCTTCATCTTCTTCATCTCCTTCATCTTCTCCTTCATCTTCTTCATCTCCTTCATCTCCTTCATCTCCTTCATCTCCTTCATCTCCTTCATCTCCTTCATCTTCTTCATCTTCATCTCCTTCATCTCCTTCATCTTCATCTTCTTCTTCATCTCCTTCATCTCCTTCATCTTCATCTTCTTCTTCATCTCCTTCATCTTCATCTCCTTCATCTTCATCTTCATCTTCTTCATCTTCCTCATCTTCCTCATCTTCCCCTTCCTCTTCCCCTTCCCCTTCCCCTCGTTGTTGTTGTTGTTGTTTTTGTTCCTTAATTCCGATCTCTACTCTTTGATTTCCACTTGTTTCTCTGTTTCTGTTTTATTTAGTTTTATTTCTATTTGTATTTGTGCTTCTATTTCTATTCTTATTTTATTTCTATTTTTATTTTAATTTTATTTCTATTTTTATTTGTATTTGTATTTGTAGTTTTAATTCTATTTTTATTTTTATTTTTATTTTTATTTTCATTTCTATTTCTATTTCTATTTCTATTTCTATTTCTATTTCTATTTCTATTTCTATTTCTATTTCTATTTCCATTTATATTTCTATTTCTATTTTATTACTAGTTTTATTTTATTTTTATTTTTATTTCTATTTCTATTTTCATTTCCATTTCTATTTTTATTTCCATTCTATTTCTATTTCTATTTCTATTTCTATTTCTATTTCTATTTCTATTTCTATTTCTATTTCTATTTCTGTTTCTATTTCTATTTCTGTTTCTATTTCTATTTCTATTTCTATTTTTATTTACATTTTGATTTTGATTTTGATTTTGATTTCTATTTTGATTTCTATTTTGATTTCTATTTTCATTGTCATTTTTTTCAATTTTTTATTTGTTTTGTAATTTGTAATTTTATTTGTAGTCTTTTTTGTAATGGTTATTTTTTATTTGTGGGATTTTTTTTGCAATTTGTTTTTTTTATTTGCAGTTTTTTTATAATTTATTTTTTATTTGTAGTTTTGTTTATAATTTACTTTTTATTTGTGGGTTCTTTGTAATTTAGTTTATTATTTGTAGTTTTTTTATAATTTATATTTTTATTTGCACTCTTTTTTGTAATTTATTTTTATTTGCATTATTTTGTAATTTATATTATTTATTTGCACTCCTTTCTGTAATTTATTTTTATTTGCATTTTTTTGGTAATTTATATTATTTATTTGCTCTCTTTTCTGTAATTTATGTTTTTTATTTGTAGCTCTTTTGTAATTTTTAATTATTCATTTATAGATATCTACTTTTCTACAATTATTTTTTTTTTTTTGGGCTCCTCTACTTTTCCTCAATTTATTCCCCATTTGTACTTTTACCTTTTTTAATTTTTTTTTCTCATTTATATATTTTTCTATTCTCAATCTTTAATTTTATTTTAACCCCCTCCTTTCCGGCTTTGTTGTTGTTGTTGTTTACGGGCTGGGAGGAGAATTTGGGCGATTATTTTAATTTTATTTCATTTATTTCTTATTTGTTTTGTTTTTTTTTTCCTGTCCCCTCAGGTTTTTGCTGCCTTTGGGTTTGGGGCTCGTTCTGGGCCCGGGGCAGGGGCGATTTGGGATCGATAACAGTTACTGATCATTTTTATTTTTATTTGAATTTTTGTTTTGTTTTGCTTTATTTTATTTTATTTTGTTTTATTTTATTTAATTTTATTTTATTTTTGGTTGTTTTATTTTATTTTACCTTATTTTTTATTTTATATTATTATTTTATTTTTATTTTTATTATATATTTATTTTAATTTTATTTTATTTTATTTTATTTTGTTTTATTTTATTTTATTTTAATTTAATTTATTATTTTATTTTATTTTTATGTCATTCCATTTCATTTATATTCAATTTTTTATATTTTATTTTATATTTATTTGATTTTTATTTCATTTCATTTCATATATTTTTCTTTATTTCATATTCATTTTTATTTTTATTTTCCCCCCATTTAATTTAATTTCATTTCATTTCATTTCATCTCATTTCATTTCATATATTTTATTTTATTTCATATTCATTTTTATTTTTCCCCCATTTAATTTAATTTAATTTAATTTCATTTCATCTCATTTCATTTCATATATTTTATTTTATTTCATATTCATTTTTATTTTTATTTTCCCCCCATTTAATTTCATTTCATTTCATTTCATATATTTTATTTTATTTCATTTTTATTTTTATATTTTCCCCCGGCCCATCCTCACCCTATCCCTGTCTCACCTTTCCTCCCATCCCCATCCGCCAGCACCAACATTAATTATTTTTCTAGATTTCTTTATTTTTTTTTGTTTATTCGTTTGTTTTTGCTTTCAATTCTTTTTTAAATCCTCACCCTCCCAAACTGCGAACAAAACAAGAGTTCGTGGGGAATCGCTGAGGCCGCAAAAGTGAAACTCGGAGCGGGCAGCACCATTAATTACAACAGAACATGGAATATTTATTATTCTACCCGGGATATTTTTATTTTTTCTTTTTTTTTTTTTTGTTGTTGTTGTTTTTTTCCCCCTTTTTTTTCTCCCCTTTTTTTCTCCTATTCCCAAGCAATTCCTTGGAGTAAATAATTAGGATTGCGGCCGTCGCGGGCGAAGATAAATGAGCGGCATTTGTGAGGCGCTGGGCCGAAGGGGGTTGTAAATTTATTTTATGGACGTTTAAAACAAAACAAAACAAAAACCCTAAAAAAACAATTTAAAAAAAAAAAAAATCACCGCCGTTATTTTTAGCTCGCGAGGTTCTGCTTTTTTTTTTTTTTTTTGGTTGCTTTTTATTTTTTTTTAATTATTATTATTATTATTATTATTTTTTTATAAAAAAAGAAATCCTCTCCAGCCAGAAAGGCCTCGGAGAAATTCGCACCTCGCAGATAATTTTTAAATTTTTATTATTTTATTTTATTTTTTTTTTTTTCCCGGAGACTTTATTCATAATAAAGTCTCCGCTGTTTTGTTAATTAATGAATTAATTCACGGCTCGGGGAGCGGTGGTTATTTTTTTAATAAAATAAATTTATCATGGCCGGGGAGGAGGAGGAAGGAGGAAAATAATTCCCGGCGAGGATCTCGCCCTCCGCGCACCCCAAAAAAAAAAAAATCTCCGAGGAAGATCCGATGCGAATTTGGGAATTCGGGAAGGATTTAATGGGGGTAAAAAAAAAAAAATTACAAATAAAATTAAAATTAAACCCTCCCGAGCAATCCCTTCGTGGACGCTCTGAGGTTGGGGGTGAAGGAAACGGAGCTTTGGTGCGACGTGAAATTAAAAAAAAAAAAAAATAAAAATAAATAAAAGAAAAAAGAAAAAAGCAACCGGGAAAAAAAAAAAAAAAATAATTTATTGTCGAGCTGCGGCTTCTGTTTAAACTCCCGGCACTTAAAAAATATCGCGCTGGGTTTTATCTCGGCGGGGTTTGTTTTGTTTTGTTTCCAGGATGAAAGGGGCTCAGATAAAACGGAATATACACGAGATGGAATTAAATATACAATGGATATCAATCCCCAAACGAAACGCGACGTGCAGGGAGAGGAGCCTCTGGAATTTTTTTAAAATCCTCTCTGCCGATTATTTCCGAGTAGTTTTGCCGATTTTCGTTGGGTTTTTGGTTTGTTTTTTTTTTTTTTTTTTTAATTTATTTTATTTTTTTTCAGGGTATTTCTAGTTTGTTTGATGGAGGAGAAAGTTTCTGCTGGGAGGAAAGGAAAAGAGGGAAAAGAAAAAAAAAAAGAGGGATGGAGGAAAATAAGAAAAATCTCAAGGGGAGGGGAATTAATTTTGGGGTTTTAAGATTTGGATTGTTGTTTTCGTTTTTTTGGTTTGTTTTTTTTTTTTTTTTGACTTTTTGAGATTGGATTGAGGGAGGGAGGAAGGCTGGAAAATCCGTGGGGTGGAAAGCGAGGAGCAAACGGCCTCGTGAAATGTTTGTTTTCCTAGAGAGGGAGAGAGGAAAAAAAAAACAACAACAACAAATGAAAACAACAATTCAAATCCTCTGGGTTTGGAATCAGCTCCTTCCCAGCGACAGCTCTGGGTTTGGGATGAGAAACTCCCCCCCGCCAAAAAAAAAAAAAAAAAAAAAAAAAATTTGATTTATTTTCTAAATTCAACCCGTGTTGCTGGAAAGGGGGAGGAGGAAACTCAGAAGCAAATTCTTGGATCCGAGCCGCTGCTCCGAAAATCTTCACCCTGAATTCCAGAGGTGCTCGGAGTTCCTGTGTCAACAACAAAAAACAAAAAACAAAAAAAAACCAAACAAACAAACAAAAAAAAAAGAACCGAACAAAAAAAAAGTTAAAAAAGGGAGCCAAGTGTGCCAGGACAGCGGTACCTGGAGAAAAAACACGGATATTCGCATCCTGCAGCTTGAAACCAAACAAAGTCACCCAGGGCCGCTGATAAACTCGGAATTTCTGCTGGGGAAAGGTTTTTCCGTTTTGTTTTTTTATTTTTTTTTTTTTTGGGGGGGGGGATGGTGTTTGGTTTTAAATAGAAATAACCGGACTCGTGTTGGTTTTTTTTAGGTTTGCGGGCGGCGATTTTGCGTTCCGCGCTGTCGCGTTTGGGATGATTTGGGGTTTGTGCTGGGCTGGGCGTGTAAACGTGGGAAGGACGCGCTTCCGCAGGGAGGAATCCGGAGGGGATTTGTGTGTTGGGATAAACACAGAATTTAATAATAATAATAATAATAATAATAATTAATAAATGTACCGCGTCAATCCCTCGCAACAGATCAAAAACCAGAGAGGTTTTTTTTGTTTTGTTTTTTTTTTTGTTTTGTTTTGTTTAAAAAAAAAAAAAAAAAAGGCTAAACCGCCCCAAAACTCTTTGGGATCAGAATTTCTGGAGCCTCCAGAGGGGTGAAACCTGCTGGCAGCATCTGCTCTCCCCCTCTATTCATGTCACGGATCTTTTCAGGCCCCAAGATGGATTCCTGGGCCGGGCACTATTATTGTGTTTTTTCTCCTAACCTTTCAGGTCAGCTCGCACCCGACAGCTGGAGCGGGGCCATCACGTGGCCTCGGGGTGCCAATGTTCTTCCAGAGGGGTGTCAAGACCCCGGTAGCCAAAAAATCCCCGGCGGAAGATGCAGAAGACGTCGTACTACGACAGCGCGACGCTTTTCGGGGGTTACTCCTACGGCGCCGGCGCCGACGGATTCGGTTACGACGGTGCCCAGCCGCCTTTCCAGACCGCTCCTCACGTGGAGAACGATTTCCAGAGATCCGCCTGCTCCTTGCAGTCCGTCGGCGACAACGCCAAAAATAAAGAGCTCAACGGGAGCTGCATGCGGCCCGGTTTGCCTCCGGAACCGCCGGGTTCGCCCAACGTCAACAACGCCAACGGCGCCGCCAGAACCGGCCAAGCCGGAGGCGGGAAAAGCGTTCCCGGTAAAGGCAATGTGGGAATCTCCAAGCAGATCTTCCCCTGGATGAAGGAGTCGAGGCAGAATTCCAAGCAGAAGAACGGATCGCCCGGCGCAGGTAGATCGCCGGGTCTCTGTTCTCCCCCCTCGTCTACAAAATGGAATGGGTGAAAAGGCAAAACAAAAAAAAAAAAAAAAAAAAAAAAAAAAAAAAAATCAAAATCAGAAATTGGTGGAAGAGGTTTCGAGAATCGCGAAGGGTTGGAGGGGGTCGGTTTAGGGAAGGTCGGAATTTTGCTTTTCCTGGCCCGGAATTCCAAAGAATCACCAAGGGTTGGAAGGATCTGTTTAGGGAAGGCCCAAATTCTGCTTTTCCTGGCCCGGAATTCCAAAGAAAGGCCTAAGGATCACAAAAGGTTGGGAAAATCAGTTTAGGGAAGGCCCAAATTGTGATTTTCTCCCCAGAATCCCAAAGAATCACCAAGGGCTTGTGGAATGGATTTAGGGAAGGCCCAAATTCCGCTTTTCCTGCCCGGAATTCCAGCAAACCACCAAAGGTTGGAAGGATCAGTTTAGGGAAGGTCCAAATTTTGCTTTTCCTGCCCAGAATTCCTAAGAGTTTTAAGAACCACAGGAAGTTGGAGAAATCCTTTTAGGGAAGGCCTAAATTCTTCTTTAGCCCCCCCCGAATTCCGAAATGGGTTTAAGGATCACGAATGATTGGGTGGATTGATTTGGGGAGGGTCTACATTCAATTTTCTCCAAACAGAATTCCAAAGAGAGGTCTAAGAACCACCAAGGGTTTGAGGAACGGCTTCAGGGAAGGCCCAGATTCCGCTTTTCTCCCCAGTATTCCAAAGAAAGGCCTGAGAACCACAAAAGGTTGGAAAAATCAGTTTAGGGAAGGCCTAAATTCCAATTTTCCTGCCCAGAATTCCAACGAATCACCAAGGGTTGGAGGGATCATTTTAGGGAAGGCCCAAATTCCTCTTTTCTCCCCGGAATTCCAAAGGGAGGCCTAAGAACCACAAAGGAGTGCAGAAATCAGCTTAGGGAAGGCCCAAATTCCGCTTTTCCTGCCCAGAATTCCAAAGGGAGGAAGTAAGCGTCGGAACATTTCCCTTCTCCTGTGGCCACGCGGAGTCTCAGGAGCGACGGAATCCCCGGGTAGAGCGGATTTGTCGGGGGGCTGGGGATGGGGAGAGGATCCCACGAGATTCCCGACGGGATCGCGGCACCGGGCGCTGCCACGACCCACACTTGGTTTATTCCCGACACGAGCGGGGTGTCGTACCCAACGCAAACACGGACAGAAAGCATCCCAAAACTGCTCCTAAAATCCCGTTTGGTCCCTTCCCGCCTCCCAGAGAGAACAGGTGGGGCACCACGTTTGTGTGCTCCGCATATCCCAGGGAAAAATAAAAAAAATAATAAAAAAAAAAAAATCCCAAAAATCCCGTTCGGATTTACGGCGATTTTTGGCAAAATTCGTTCAGCTTGGCGGGGCGCGCCTCATGCCCCGTGAGGGCGATTTTTGGCGTTCACCTCTCGAAAAGGTGAGGTGAAAATTGGTGAAAAAAACCAATGCAAGCCAACCCTCTCCCGACCCCTCATTAATTGGCCCCACGTTAATTAATCGGCCCCGCGTTAATCGGCCCTGCAGCCGCCGCCGCCGCCCCGCTCCCTGCCAAACGTTGTTTTTCCGGAGAACTATCTGTTGGAAATAATGGACTCCTCAATAAACGGCCCTGGAATCCTCTTCTACATGACATGATCAAATTTTCATAAAGCCGGGGCAGCTCTGGAGAACAGAACTCTTAATAAATGACACGATTATGGAGTGCGGAGGGGCGAGGGGAGGAGGGCGTTTATTAAAAACCCACCGCGTTCAATTTCTGCGCCTTAAGTAATTCTCTTTTTATTTCGTTCCGGGGCTCCCCCACGTAGAAACCTGCAGCGGCGGCGGCGGTGAGAAAAGCCCCCCGGGCTC
>NW_026912242.1:0-12500 GCF_963662255.1 Cinclus cinclus | reverse complement strand
CCTTTTCATATTTCCATCTTTTCATTCCCCCATTTTTCATTTTTTTCCCTTTTCATTTTCCCCCTTTTCATTCCCCCATTTTTCATTTTTTTCCCTTTTTATTTTTTCCCTTTTCATTCCCCCACTTTTCATTTTTTCCCTTTTCATTTTCCCTCTTTTCATTTTCCCCATTTTTCATTTTTTTCTCCTTTTCATTTTCCCCTTTTCATTCTCCCACTTTTCATTTTTCCCCTTTTCATATTTCCATCTTTTCATTCCCCCATTTTTCATTTTTTTCCCTTTTTATTTTTTCCCTTTTCATTCCCCCACTTTTCATTTTTTCCCTTTTCATTTTCCCCCTTTTCATTCCCCCACTTTTCATTTTTTCCCTTTTCATTTTCCCCCTTTTCACTCCCCCATTTTTCATTTTTTTCTCCTTTTAATTTTCCCCCTTTTCATTCCCCCACTTTTCATTTTTTCCCCCCTTTTCCATTTCCCTCCCTCTTTTTATTTCCCCCTCTCCTCATTTCCCCCTCTTTTCATTCCTCCTCTTTTTTATTTCTCTTCTCCTTTTCCAACTCCAAGCGTGACCAAAAAACCGAGACAATTCCTGGGGAGAATTTCACATCCCAAATTCTTCCCCTTCACCCTAAATCCTCCATCCCTCAAAAAGGAGGAATTCCCAAACCCGGGGTACCCACATGATCAAAAAAAAAAAAACAATTATTTCCTTTTTTAATCATTGATCTGACGAAATTAAACAAATTTTTCTCGGTGGTTTAGATGAACAAATTCACGAAATACTCAGGAAAATCGGTTTTGCGCTGGGGATTTTTTTTTTTTAATTATTTTCTTCACCCCCCCCCTCTCTAAATGAGTTTTAGATTTATTCCCTGGCTTTCCCAAACCCTCCCCACCCACGCAGATTCTTGAACCGACAAAAGTTTCCAGGCTGGACGGAGCCTCCCAGTCCCTCCCAGCAGCAAAATGGGAGAACTGGAGCTCAAAAAAAAAAAAAAAGAAAAAAAAAAAATTCTCCTTTCCCATCCCCGCCGGGCAGATGATTTCTTATTTTTATTTTTTTTTTTTTTTTATTATTTCTCTCGGTGAAATTTTAAATTTCTAGTCGGATTGAGGTTTATAAATCTTCCCCCCGGGGCTAAAAAAAAAAAAAAAAAAAAACAAAACCCAAAAGAAAACTCTGTGGCAAAAGTCAAATTTCGTTGCTGAGTGATTCAGGGCGAGCTGTCAAAAGTCTTTGGAGGAAAAGATTGATGGTTTCTCTCTTCTTTTCGGGTTTGGTGGACCCGGGGAGCTTTAAAGAGGAGGAAAGAAAGACAAAAAAAAAAAAAAAAAAAAAAATCTTGGGAAATGACATTTTATTTATTTATTTTGTAAACTCTGGAAGTGGCGAAGGAAAGGAAGAAAAAAAAAAAGAGAGAGAGAGATGGGAAGGGGAGAAATAAAAAAAAAAAAAAAAGCGATTTCAAAGAGAGTGGTGACCTTAAAAAAATATATATATACAAATAAATAAAAAACCGTGTTTGGCCTTAAAGGAAAGCGCAAAGCTCGCATTAAGCCCGGCTCGGGAAGGAGAAGGTTTAGGCTGCTCCTTAAAAGTCATTGAAGCCCGTAATTGGGACGGGTTTAATTAAACTTGACTTTAAAAGCTCTCTCGATTTCCTGAGTGCGCACGGGCCAGGCTCAAACGCAACCTCCGGGAGCAGCGCTCGCTCTTCCCGGCAGGAATAAAGGAAGGGGCGAGGGGGGAACGGGAGCAGGGATCCAGCTGGGAATGTCCCGGAGGGACAAAATTCCCTTTTCCTGAGGGACAAAATTCCCTTTTCCTGAGGGACAAAATTCCCTTTACCTGAGGGACAAAATTCCCTTTACCTGAGGGACAAAATTCCCTTTTCCTGAGGGACAAAATTCCCTTTACCTGAGGGACAAAATTCCCTTTTCCTGAGGGAGAAAATTCCCTTTACCTGAGGGACAAAATTCCCTTTTCCTGAGGGAGAAAATTCCCTTTACCTGAGGGACAAAATTCCCTTTTCCTGAGGGACAAAATTCCCTTTTCCTGAGGGAGAAAATTCCCTTTTCCTGAGGGACAAAATTAACTTTTCCCACGGCGGGGCCTGAGCCTGGCGGCAAAGGCTGGAAAATTGGGATGGAGGAGACTGGAGAGGGCAGGGAAAGTGGGACAGGGAACTGGGATGGACTGGGAACACTGGGAAGGGACTGGGAGAACTGGGAAGGGACTGGGAACACTGGGAAGGGACTGGGAAGGGAAGGGAAGGGAAGGGAAGGGAAGGGAAGGGAAGGGAAGGGAAGGGAAGGGAAGGGAAGGGAAGGGAAGGGAAGGGAAGGGAAGGGAAGGGAAGGGAAGGGAAGGGAAGGGAAGGGAAGGGAAGGGAAGGGAAGGGAAGGGAAGGGAAGGGACTGGGAGCACTGGGAAGGGACTGGGGGCACTGGGAAGGGACTGGGAGCACTGGGAAGGGACTGGGGGCACTGGGAAGGGACTGGGAGCACTGGGAAGGGACTGGGAGCACTGGGAAGGGACTGGGGGCACTGGGAAGGGACTGGGGGCACTGGGAAGGGACTGGGGGCACTGGGAAGGGACACAAACAGGACGGGGGCTCGGGCAGGGAAAGCAGGAGAGGGAACGTCGGGATGGAACAGCGAGAGTCGGGCAGGACAGGGAGAGCAGGATGGGGAACACCAGGAAGGGTGAGAAACACGGACAGGACAGACGGACAGAGAGACAGACAGGACAGACAGACAGACAGACAGACAGACAGACAGACAGAGAGACAGGACAGACAGGGAGACAGGACAGACAGACAGACAGACAGACAGGACAGACAGACAGAGAGACAGGACAGACAGGACAGGACAGACAGACAGACAGACAGACAGGACAGACAGGGAGACAGGACAGACAGGACAGGACAGACAGACAGACAGACAGACAGGACAGACAGACAGAGAGACAGGACAGACAGGACAGACAGACAGGACAGACAGGACAGGACAGACAGGACAGACAGGACAGACAGACAGACAGACAGACAGGACAGGACAGACAGACAGGACAGACAGGACAGACAGGACAGGACAGACAGGACAGACAGACAGAGAGACAGGACAGACAGACAGGACAGGACAGACAGACAGGACAGGACAGGACAGACAGGACAGACAGACAGGACAGGACAGACAGACAGACAGACAGGACAGACAGACAGGACAGACAGACAGGACAGGACAGACAGACAGAGAGACAGGACAGACAGGACAGACAGACAGGACAGACAGACAGGACAGGACAGGACAGACAGACAGGACAGACAGACAGGACAGGCGGCATCTCCCTGCCCACACCCCCAGCCAGGGCACGATGCCAATTGCTGAGTTTTCGATTCTCGATTACAGACTGTTGATTCCGGGCTGGAGTTTTATTTTATTTTACTTTATTTTATTTTATTTTATTTTATTTTATTTTATTTTATTTTATTTTATTTTATTTTTTGTTTTATTTTATTTTATTTTATTTTGTTTTGTTGTTTTATTTTGTTGTGTTTTGTTTTGTTTTATTTTATTTCGTTTCGTTTCGTTTTGTTTCATTTTGTTTTACTTTATATTTCATTTCATTTTTTTTTTTAAATTTTATGTTTCTTTTCCTTTCCTTTCATCTCCTTTTACTTCATTTATTATCATTTCATTTTTTCTTTTTTAAACCAATTAAACAAAATAATCCATTCCATTCTCCAGCAGGCCCCTCCTGCCATTGCCCAGGGCCGCCCACGTGGAGAGAATTGGCCGCAATTTCTCCCCAGCCCCGAATTTCTCCGAGCATCATCCTCAAAATTCCAATTATCCAAAGCGCGAGCGCCGTCATCATCCTCTCCTCCTCTTCCTCCTCCTCCTCCTCCTCCTCCTCCCTCTCCCCCGCCTCCCTCCCGCTCCTGAAGCGCTGGCAAAGCCATGAACTGGGAATTTGAGAGGGAGATGGGGTTTATAAACAGCCAGCCCTCGCTCGCCGAGTGCCTGACGTCTCTGCCCGCTCTCCTGGAGACGTTCCCGACTTCATCAATCAAGGACTCGACGTTAATTCCTCCTCTTCCTCCTCCTCCTCCTCCTCCTCCTCTTCCTCCTCCTTGTTGGGGCAGCCAGGCGGGACCGCGGAGCCGCAAGAGAGGATTCCATGGCCTGCTGCAAGTCCCGGCACAGCCCGAGTTCCCCTGGATGAAGGAGAAAAAATCGTCCAGGAGAAGCAGCCACGCTCCGGCCTCTTCGTCCTCACCATCCTCCTCTTCCTCCTCTTCCTCCTCCTCCTCCTCCTCGCTGCCCGCCGCAGGATCTCCCGCAGGTTCGTATCGATCGGGGGGGGGGGGGGGGTGAGGGGGGGGCTCGATGGATCACCCCCCCCCCCCAAAAAAAATAAAAATCAATTTATTCTCGCTTCAAAGCATCCCCCGAACCCATCCCCCCTACCCATCCCCAAATTGTGAAATTCCAGCGATATTCCCAAAAAAATAACAAATTCTCCTCTCCCTCAACCCATCCCCCCACCCATTGATGCTCTCCCCTCCCCAAATTGTGAAATTCCAGCGATATTCCCCCCCAAAAAATCAATTTATTCTCATTCCAAAGCATCCCTGAACCCATCCCCCCCTACCCAGAGATGCTCTCCCCTCCCCAAATTGTGAAATTCCAGCGATATTCCCCGCAAAAAATTAATTTATTCTCGCTCCAAAGCATCCCTGAACCCATCCCCCCATATCCAGAGAGGTTCTCCGATAAATTGTGAAATTCCAGCGATATTCCCCCAAAAAAATCAATTTATTCTCATTCCAAAGCATCCCTGAACCCATCCCCCCCCCCAGTACCCAGAGAGGTTTTTCTCCAAATTGTGAAATTCCAGCGATATTCCCAAAAAAAAATCAATTTATTCTCATTCCAAAGCATCCCTGAACCCATCCCCCCCTACCCAGAGATGCTCTCCCCTCCCCAAATTGTGAAATTCCAGCGATATTCCCCAAAAAAATTTACAAATTCTCCTCTCCCCGAACCCATCCCTCCCTGTCCAGAGAGGTTTTTTTTCCTGAAATTTTGAAATTCCAGCGACTTTCCCAGCCCGGTTCTGCCGCCTCCTCCCTCGCCACCCCCTGAGAATAAAACAAAACAAAAAAATAAACACAAACAAAAAAACCCCCAAATTTCTGCAACTTCCAAAGCCGAGAGCGAGAAGTGACCCAGGGGTGGGAATCCGGCGGGGGAGGTTTTGTAATTTTGTAATTCCGTTTGTTCGGATTTCTCTGCCAGCGCTGCGGGGTTTTTTTACAGTCCCTGGGGAAAAAGGAAATTAAAAAAAAAAAATAAAAAAAAATCAAAAAGAAAAAAAAATTAAAGAAAAAAAACCAAAGAAGTGCGGAGGATGAGGAGAAAAAAATGGGTGGGGAAGGAGAGTGGGAGGTGGAAGAGAGAGAAAATGAAATTATAACACCCCAAAAACCCCCCAGAAAAAGGAGCAGCCTCTCTGCCAGGCGCTGCTCGACCCTTTTCCCTCGGGATAGAAACTCTGGAAGAACAATTCCAGGATTTCCATGGCACGGCTCGGGTAAAATGGAGCAGGGACAAGGGCGGACACCGGAGCTCGTTGGAAAACCGGAATAATGAAATCAAAGTACTGGTGGTGGCGGGGGGCGGGAAGGGTAAAAAAAAAAAAAAATAAAAATAAAATAAAAATTATAATAAAATTTTAAAAATAAAGGAGAAGGAAAGGTTTGAAATCCGCCAGAACGGCAGAGAGGGAAGGGCTTTAAACGGAACAAAATCCTTTCGAGGAGAAAATCCTCTGGAGGAAAAAGCGATCCCAGCCCTCCTCCGGAGCGGCAAGAGTTGAATTTAATCATTTTTGGGGAGGAGATTTCCCCAACCCCTGCTTTCTTTTGCCGATTTTTCAATTTTTTTTTCCCCCTCTCCGTGTTCCAAAGTTGAATTAAACAATTTTTGGGGAGGGGGTTCCCCCAAACCCCGGGTTCGGGACCAATTTTCCAAAATTGATTTAAACAATTCCTCTCATTCCGCTGAAATTTGGACAGGTTCGACTCCTCCAACTCCAGCTTTCTTTGCCGATTTTTCATTTTTTTTTCCCCTCTCCGTGTCCCAGAATTGAATTAAACAATTTTTGGGGAGGAGACTCCTCCAAACCCTGGGTTCGGCACCAATTTTCCCAAACCGAATTAAACAATTCCGCTGAAATTTGGACAGGTTCGACTCCTCCAACCCCTGGTTTCCTAACATATATTTATTTTTTCCCCCAAATACAACCAATACCCCCCCTCCCCAATACAATTTCCCCCCCCCACCCCGTGCCATATTCCAGACCCGGCCGACACCAGCGGCTCCAGGAGGCTCCGCACCTCTTACACCAACACGCAGCTGCTGGAGCTGGAGAAGGAATTCCACTTCAACAAATACCTGTGCCGGCCCCGCAGGGTGGAGATCGCGGCTCTGCTGCACCTCACCGAGCGCCAGGTCAAGGTGTGGTTCCAAAATCGCCGCATGAAGCACAAGAGACAAAGGCGGCGCCGGGAAGAACCGCACTTGGACGAGAGCAGCGAGCCCGAGGGGAGCTCGGTTCTGGCGGCAGCTCCGGAGAGCTCCGAGAGCTCCGGGGCGAGCGTGGAGCAATCTTTGGTAGCCACGGGGGAGGGATGCGAGTCCCCGGGGCTGCCAGGTGGGGATTTTTCACAGGGTTTCGCCCCAGCGCTGCCCGGATCCCTGCAGAGCCCCCTGCGCTTCTCCGAGGAGGAGCTGGAATGGTTCAGCAGCGCGCTCTGGAGCAGGGAGCTGCAGCAGCTGGAGCTGGGACACTGCCACGAGATGGTGGAGAACGAGGGTTCGGGGTACTGAGAGAGCCCCAAAATCTGCCCTGAACGGAGGGATCCACCCCAAAAGATGTCTTAAAGGAAAGGGAAGGGAATCATCCCAAAAGCTGCTCTAAAGGAAAGGGAAACAATCCCAAAATCTGTCCTGGAGCAAGGGGAATCACCCCAAAATCTGTCCTAAAGAATAGGGAACCAATCCCAAAATCTGTCCTAAAGGTTAAAGGGAACCAATTCCGAAATCTGTCCTAAAGGTTAAAGGGAACCAATCCCGAAATCTGTCCAAAAGGTTAAAGGGAACCAATCCCAAAATCTGCCCTAAAGGTTAAAGGGAACCAATCCCGAAATCTGACCTAAAGGTTAAAGGAATGGGAATCACCCCAAAATCTGTCCAAAAGGTTAAAGGGAACCAATCCCAAAATCTGCCCTAAAGGTTAAAGGGAACCAATCCCAAAATCTGACCTAAAGGTTAAAGGAAGGGGAATCACCCCAAAATCTGTCCTAAAGAATAGGGAACCAATCCCAAAATCTGTCCAAAAGGTTAAAGGGAACCAATCCCGAAATCTGTCCAAAAGGTTAAAGGGAACCAATCCCAAAATCTGTCCAAAAGGTTAAAGGGAACCAATCCCGAAATCTGACCTGAAGGTTAAAGGGAACCAATCCCAAAATCTGTCCAAAAGGTTAAAGGGAACCAATCCCAAAATCTGTCCTAAAGGTTAAAGGGAACCAATCCCAAAATCTGACCTAAAGGTTAAAGGGAACCAATCCCAAAATCTGTCCAAAAGGTTAAAGGGAACCAATCCCAAAATCTGACCTAAAGGTTAAAGGAATGGGAATCACCCCAAAATCTGTCCTAAAGAATAGGGAACCAATCCCAAAATCTGCCCTAAAATGAGAGAAACCCCAAAAATCTGCCCTAAAAGAAGGGAATTCACCCCAAAACCTGCCCTAAAAAATGGGAACTCACCCCAAAATCTGCCCTAAAAGAAGGGAATTCACCCCAAAATCTGCCCTAAAATGAGAGAACCCCCCAAATTCTACCCTAAAATAAGGGAACCACCCCAAAACCTGCCCTAAAAAAGGGAATTCACCCCAAAACCTGCCCTAAAAAATGGGAATTCACCCCAAAATCTGCCCTAAAAGAAGGGAACTCACCCCAAAATCTTCCCTAAAAAATGGGAATTCACCCCAAAATCTGCCCTAAAAAAGGGAATTCACCCCAAAATCTGCCCTAAAAGAAGGGAATTCACCCCAAAATCTTCCCTAAAAAAGGGAACTCACCCCAAAATCTGCCCTAAAAGAAGGGAATTCACCCCAAAATCTATCCTAAAAAAGGGAATTCACCCCAAAATCTGCCCTAAAAGAAGGGAACCCCCAAACCCAAGCTGGAGCCGTTCCCCCTCCCATCCCCTCCCACTTCCCTTCCAGAGCTCCCCGAAATCCAAATTTTCCCCAAATTCTCCAAGATTTTGTTTGGCTAAAATGCGATTTTTTTCACCGTTGTTTTCTTTATTATTATTATTTTTTTTCCACCCCCTCCCACCCCCCCCCCCTCCCCCCCATTATTTATTTTCCAAATAATTCTCAGGCGCGGCGGAGAGTTCAACCCTCGAGAAAGAAAAAAAATAAATAAATTTATTAATTAATAAATTAAAAAAATAAAAATTTGTAAATGCTCCCCAGCGACTTCCTCAGGAATAAGAACGAGACTTTTAGATTTCGTAATAAAATCAAATTATTAAAAAATAAAAAAAATTAAAAAAAAAATTAAAAATCAGGGGAATTTTCCTTCCTCTTTTTACGTTTTAGACGTAGATTATTTATTCAAATCCTTTCATAGCAAAGGGTAAAATTATTTATTGTACATTATTTTCATAGATAAATAAAAGAATTTATAAAACCGACAAACGCTCCGGGTTTCATTCCAAAAAACGCGATTTTGTATTTTTTTTTTTTTTTAAATTTTGATTTTTTTTTAAATTTTGTTTTGTTTTCCTCCATAAATTAATTAATTTTTTTTTTCCCCCCTTCGTAATGAGGTGCCCCGAGAGGAGACAAAAGAAATCGCTCCCAACATTTCCAGAGGCTCTGGGAAATTTTTTTTTAAATTTTGTTTAATTTTTAAATTTTTATTGAGTTGAATTTGGTTTAATTTTTCTCGAGGTTGGTGTTTATTTATATATTTGTTAAAATAGGATTAAATCAAAAAGGGAGGTTTTTTAATTTTTTGTTTTTAATTTCTCATTTTAATTTTTTTTTCCCCTCATTTTAATTTTGGTGAAGGGGGAAAGCATTTTCTTTAAGGAAAAAAAAAAAAAAACAAACAAACCCAAGAAAGCAAAACAAAATCATAACAACAAAAGGAAAAACACAAAAAACCAAAAAACCCCAAAATTTTATAAAAAAAACCCAACCCAATTTTATATTTTATTTTTATTATTATCTTTTTATTGCTGTTGTTATTTTTATTTTTTATTTTTATTTTTATTTTTATTTTTATTTTTATTTTTATTTTTATTTTTATTTTTATTTTTATTTTTATTTTTATTTTTATTTTTATTTTTATTTTTATTTTTATTTTTATTTTTTATTAATGTCCCAAAAGTGGTGCATTTCCACATTTCCACGGCCGTCAGGATAAAAATGAGGAAAAAATAAAAGTGTCCCAAATCAGCATTTCCACACCCTTTGGGTTAAAAATTAGGAAAATAAATTTTCCCAAATTAACCCCAAAACCTCATGGACACAAATCCCAAGGGAGGGATGGGAAAGGGATCCCAAATTTCCCAAATTAACCCCAAAACCTCATGGACACAAATCCCAAGGGAGGGATGGGAAAGGGATCCCAAATTTCCCAAATTAACCCCAAAACCTCATGGACACGAATCCCAAGGGAGGGATGGGAAAGGGATCCCAAATTTCCCAAATTAACCCCAAAACCTCATGGACACGAATCCCAAGGGAGGGATGGGAAAGGGATCCCAAATTTCCCAAATTAACCCCAAAACCTCATGGACACAAATCCCAAGGGAGGGATGGGAAAGGGATCCCAAATTTCCCAAATTAACCCCAAAACCTCATGGACACAAATCCCAAGGGAGGGATGGGAAAGGGATCCCAAATTTCCCAAATTAACCCCAAAACCTCATGGACACAAATCCCAAGGGAGGGATGGGAAAGGGATCCCAAATTTCCCCAAATTAACCCCAAAACCTCATGGACACAAATCCCAAAGGAGGGATGGGAAAGGGATCCCAAATTTCCCAAATTAACCCCAAAACCTCATGGACACGAATCCCAAAGGAGGGATGGGAAAGGGATCCCAAATTTCCCAAATTAACCCCAAAACCTCATGGACACGAATCCCAAAGGAGGGATGGGAAAGGGATCCCAAATTTCCCAAATTAACCCCAAAACCTCATGGACACGAATCCCAAAGGAGGGATGGGAAAGGGATCCCAAATTTCCCAAATTAACCCCAAAACCTCATGGACACAAATCCCAAGGGAGGGATGGGAAAGGGATCCCAAATTTCCCAAATTAACCCCAAAACCTCATGGACACAAATCCCAAGGGAGGGATGGGAAAGGGATCCCAAATTTCCCAAATTAACCCCAAAACCTCATGGACACGAATCCCAAAGGAGGGATGGGAAAGGGATCCCAAATTTCCCAAATTAACCCCAAAACCTCACGGACACAAATCCCAAGGGAGGGATGGGAAAGGGATCCCAAATTTCCCAAATTAACCCCAAAACCTCATGGACACAAATCCCAAGGGAGGGATGGGAAAGGGATCCCAAATTTCCCAAATTAACCCCAAAACCTCATGGACACAAATCCCAAGGGAGGGATGGGAAAGGGATCCCAAATTTCCCAAATTAACCCCAAAACCTCACGGACACAAATCCCAAGGGAGGGATGGGAAAGGGATCCCAAATTTCCCAAATTAACCCCAAAACCTCATGGACACAAATCCCAAGGGAGGGATGGGAAAGGGATCCCAAATTTCCCAAATTAACCCCAAAACCTCATGGACACAAATCCCAAGGGAGGGATGGGAAAGGGATCCCAAATTTCCCAAATTAACCCCAAAACCTCATGGACACAAATCCCAAGGGAGGGATGGGAAAGGGATCCCAAATTTCCCAAATTAACCCCAAAACCTCATGGACACAAATCCCAAAGGAGGGATGGGAAAGGGATCCCAAATTTCCCAAATTAACCCCAAAACCTCATGGACACAAATCCCAAGGGAGGGATGGGAAAGGGATCCCAAATTTCCCAAATTAACCCCAAAACCTCATGGACACAAATCCCAAGGGAGGGATGGGAAAGGGATCCCAAATTTCCCAAATTAACCCCAAAACCTCATGGACACAAATCCCAAGGGAGGGATGGGAAAGGGATCCCAAAACCGATCCCAGATTTCCCATGGACACAAATCCCAAACCAGGGCCCCATGAGGAGTTCCTGAAGCGACTGCAGCTCTGGCAGAGCGCTGCCAGTCAGGAGTGATCGATTCCCTCCCATCGATCGATTCCCACCGATCGATCGATCGATTCCCTCCCATCGATCGATTCCCACCGATCGATCGATCGATTCCCTCCCATCGATCGATTCCCATCGATCGATCGATTCCCTCCCATCGATCGATTCCCTCCCATCGATCGATTCCCTCCCATTGATCCATTCCCACTGATCGATCGATTCCCTCCCATCGATCGATTCCCTCCCATCGATCGATTCCCTCCCATCGATGGATTCCCATCAATCGATCGATTCCCTCCCATTGATCGATTCCCTCCCATCGATCGATTCCCACCGATCGATCGATCGATTCCCTCCCATCGATCGATTCCCTCCCATCGATCGATTCCCACCGATCGATCGATCGATTCCCTCCCATCGATCGATTCCCTCCCATCGATCGATCGATTCCCTCCCATCGATCGATTCCCTCCGATCTCGATCGATCGATCGATTCCCTCCCATCGATCGATTCCCACCGATCGATCGATTCCCTCCCATCGATCGATTCCCTCCGATCGATCGATCGATTCCCTCCCATCGATCGATTCCCACCGATCGATCGATCGATTCCCTCCCATCGATCGATTCCCTCCCATTGATCGATTCCCTCCCATCGATCGATTCCCTCCCATCGATCGATTCCCTCCCATCGATCGATTCCCACCGATCGATCGATCGATTCCCTCCCATCGATCGATTCCCTCCCATCGATCGATTCCCTCCCATCGATCGATTCCCACCGATCGATCGATCGATTCCCTCCCATCGATCGATTCCCACCGATCGATCGATTCCCTCCCATTGATCCATTCCCACTGATCGATCGATTCCCTCCCATCGATCGATTCCCTCCCATCGATCGATTCCCTCCCATCGATCGATTCCCTCCCATCGATGGATTCCCATCAATCGATCGATTCCCTCCCATTGATCGATTCCCTCCCATCGATCGATTCCCTCCCATCGATCGATTCCCTCCCATCGATCGATTCCCACCGATCGATCGATCGATTCCCTCCCATCGATCGATTCCCTCCCATCGATCGATTCCCTCCCATCGATCGATTCCCATCGATCGATCGATTCCCTCCCATCGATC